>NC_079400.1:14423067-14603067 GCF_029220125.1 Pseudoliparis swirei
TAGCGGGCTAACATCCAAGCTAACCTGAACCCCCAAACGCTGTCGACATCTGAACGCTGATTGGCCGAGACGCGACACGTCCCATCAAAGATGTTTTATTGCGAGGAGCACCACTTCACACTTTTCTCCGTGTCTCACTGCAATCTCAACGGCAGCGGGCCAGGTAACCCCCCCCCCCCCCCAAAAAACAACTCTTCGGATCTCCACGATTCACTTGGATGACCTATTTTGAGTTCAAAACGGTGAATTTCACCGAAAGGTGATAAGTTTGCAGGTATGATATATATATTCACGTTTATATATATATACGTTTATATATACGTTTATATACTGTATATATATACTTTTATATATATATATGCGTTTATATTAGGGCTGTCAGCGTTAACGCGTTAATCTATGCGATTAATTTGGCCGCGTTAACGCACTAAAATATTTTAACGCAATTAACGCAACTTTGTTTACTTCCGGTGTTCGTTGAAGTTTTTACACTCAAACCGAGTGTCAAGCCGCGGCAGTACGGTTTAACACTGTTTCCGTTTTTAAAACAATTATTTCTCCGCGAAAATAAGGAGCATAAATCAGTTTAAATTCGTGGATGAATCAGTCGGGTTTCCTCCTGCTCCTCCTTCCTCCCGTCTCCCCCTCTGATACACAGAGGAACGAAGGGGCGACGTGTCGGGTGACGCGGCGCGGAGAGAACTCGTCACACGAAACCTTCAACGTGATTGGTCAATCCGTTTGTCTGTCAACATTTTGGGGAAAAAACAACCAATGAACACTCAGTAAATCACAAAGGACCTCCCACCTCACGGGTGAGGCTCTATAGCAGCCTGTCAGTCAGAGAGCAGAGAACACGGCACCAGGACAACTGAGCCTCATTGAATAGAGCTGAGATTGTTCTGGAATGTTTGATGTAGAACACGTGGGTATGTGTCATATGCAAACGCCTTTAAAAGGTGAATTTAAATTTTTTTGTAAAATTGAGAACATGCCCCCAGCCTCCAGAGGGTTAACATATTTGAATGTCAGTCAGTTACCAAGGCCACTGGTTCTGCTGTTCAATGTTAAAGATGACAGGACCAATGGGGTCTCAAATATACTTCTTTTTTTTTACTAATCTGATGTTTCACTGAAGAAACAATTTATCATCCACAATATTAAATACCTCGCTGGCACTTCATAGGTAGGAGCCTCTTTGAAAACACAGCTCTGTGTGAAGTTTGGTCTTTAAAAATAATGAATTTTTAACTTTTAATTGCGATTAATCGCGATTAATGAATTTCAAAATGTGCGATTAATTAGTTAAATTTTTTTAATCGATTGACAGCCCTAGTTTATATATATACGTTTATATTAGTGCTGTGAAAAATAACGCGTTAACTCAGTTAATTCAATTACAGGTTTAACTAGTTTTTTTTTTTTTGCGCATTTAACGCATGCGCAGAATGAGCTTCCAATCCGTCTGTTGTTGGTCGTCGGGACGAAAAAAAAGTCACTTGCAAAATGAGCTTCCAATACACCACTTCAATCTGAACTATGTCCGCTCTCATGCAGACGGTCGTGCTGTTCATCGGTAATGATCCTTCCGCAGGTTCACCTACGGAAACCTTGTTACGACTTTTACTTCCTGTAGATCAGGGGTCTCAACATGTCGATCGCGACCTGCCAGTCGATCGCGGCGTAGTGTTGGTAGATCGCATGACATTAAAGAGATTGGCCCGCCCCCTGACATGTTCTCTATAGCACGTCTTTGTTCTTTTATTAAACTAAACGTCTGTTGTTGATCGTATCTCCACAGCAGCATGTCATTTCTGTCTCTTCGCGTTGCGTTAACACTTATCGATCTCCGTCTCGCGTGCCACAGAGCTCCGTGCGCGCGCATCGGGACCGAGCAAAAAAAAAGTCACTTGTCAATTTGTCCACCTGTCCGTGTCCGGGCCGGTGAGGTTTCAGCTTTGCAGCGGTGTCCCCGCCGTTCCTTTCATCACGGCCCAGTTCATGAAGAAAACCCACACAGTCAGTTTGCCTCAGCAGCTGCTAAAGGAAGACTAGAGGCCTTTAGATTGCATCATGGTGGAGTTAATTGTTGACAAACAAGAGAAAAATGTTCTGTTTAACCCTCCTGTTACCTTTACATTTACTAACATATTTTACCCTCGGGGTCAATTTGACCCCAGCAATTAAAACCTCCAGAAAATTATTAGAATTAATATTGCTTCCTAAGTTTAAGTGTGAGGTACTTTATGTTTGTTTGTTGACTACCTAAATAGCCCTTTAAATGAATAAAAAAGTTGATATTTCTTATATGTTTGACACAGTGAAAAACAGCCTGGGGTCAAATTGACCCCAAAGAACACCGACATTAAACATTGAATGGGGTCAAATTGACCCGAAAGGTAACAGGAGGGTTAAACATTCTGTTTAGGATGAAGATGTATTAATGTTCCATATGGAAGAAAACTGCTAAATAACTGCTGAGTTGCAGCACCATTGTATAGAAGAATGTATAAATGTATATATCCGTCTTTTGTCATAAATCTCTATGTTCTCACAAAATATACCGAGAATATCGGTAATATGTGATTAATCATGATTAATCCACAAAAACCTGTGATTAACCCGATTAAAATTTTTAATCATTTCACAGCCCTAGTTTATATATATATCCGTATATATTCGGATATTTATATGTTTTTATATATATATACATATACGTTTGTATATATATATTTATATATATACGTTTATTTATATACGTTTATATATATACGTTTATATATATGTTTATATATATATATTAAATATATACGTATATATATAAATATACGTATATATATATACATATATATATATGTGTGTTTATATATATATATATACATATACGTCGTTTGTATATATATATATGTTTATATATATACGTTTATAAATATCCATTTGTATATGTATATATACATATATATATATATATGTATATATATAAAATAAAAATAAAGTGGTTCATTTAAATAAAATATGTATTATACTGGTACTGAGAGGTACTTTGTGAAAGTAAAAGAAAGAAACCAGTAGAACATGAACACATCCTGTTTACTACAGTAGACGATGAACACATCCTGTTTAGCAGCTCTAGTCATGTGAACTTTCACTTCATTCAGATTCTATATTATTACATTATTTCCATCATTGAGGAACATTTTTAGATTCTTATAATTAAAAGTTTTTATTATTGTGACAGATGGTGATGTGAGTAATCTACAGGGGAAGTTTCAGGGTGATATCTTTTAGTTCTTATTCCATTAATAGTCTGATTAATACAACTTTTATTACTAAAAACATGGGAACAAATAATAATAATCCTGTTGGAGAGACACAAAGAGATTTATCCACAGTTCATATTTCTGTTCTGTTCATGTAGCAATCTGCACATATTTGATCAAATAACTCCCCCGTTGCATATTTAAACAAAACATTTGATAGAAAATGTGTTACGGAAAACTAATTGTGTGAATATAATGAGCCAATGGGGACGTGTCATGTGTCTATACGTTCACCCTTCTTCACCTTTAAGTCACACCGGTACATTATTACATGTCAGGCATCTCATGCTTTCCGCTCGGGCAACATACGCATTAATGAAAGTATTCATTGATGTCAAATTGTTTAAATATATATAAATTAACAAGATCATTTAATGTATTAAAGTGTACCTGTATTTGTGTTGTTCATTTAACATTTATGAAACAAAATTGATTCCAGATTTAGTGCTTGATCAGTGGGTCATAACTATAAATAAATAAAAGAAATTATGAAACAAATTAACCAGTTAATTAATAAACAAACTAGTAATAAACATATTAATTATACATGTAAATGATGCCCCCCCTCCCCCCCCCGCACACACACACACACACATACACACACTATATGGGGGGATAAAATGACTATAAAAGAGCAGATTGTTTTTGCTCCTGTTCCATTTATTTCATGACATACTAAGTTTAGGGCGATGCTCGGGTGGAGTCCACCGACTGGGGTCCACCGATTGGGGTCCACCAATTGGTCGCTCTGCGCTCGCACAACAACAACAACAAGTGACGATCGCTGTTTACTCGCTGCGATTTCTCAGCTCCAGTTCTGGGTTCTCAGTGAATATAAATATGTGTGAAGATGAAAGGAAAACTGAAAGAATCATGTGTGTGTGTGTGAGAGAGAGACAGGGAGAGAGAGAGAGAGAGAGAGAGAGAGAGAGAGAGAGAGAGAGAGAGAGAGAGAGAGGCTGACTCCTGGTAAGAGACGTTTGGCTCTTAGCCACAGACATGCTCATTAGGCTGCTTCACATTTTGCTCCATATTTAAATGTTTGTTTATACACTGATACCGCACACACACCCTCACATACACACACACATACACACACACACACACTCTCTCTCTCACACACACACACACACACACACACACGCACACACACACACACACACCAAAGTAAAGCAAAGGCAATGGAGGTTGACATTAGAGGTGCTGACCTCTCCTTGTGTCTGTGTGTGTGTGTGTGAGAGAGTGTGTGTGTGTGTATGTGTGTGTGTGTGTGTGAGAGAGATGAATGGCACTCTGAAGGATCCACTTGATTATGTTCAATGGAAAGCTTTCTCCCCTCAGCCTTATTTATGTCCCCACACTGCAGCCGGGACACACACCTATAAATCTGGTCCTGCCGCAGACCACACACACACACACACACACACACACACACACACACCTTCAACATCTCTGACACCCATATTTGCTCCCTTCCCTCCTCCCTCCGTTTCCAGGTATCTTCCCTCAGACTCCTTCAGACCTTCATCTTCTTTTTAAACCAGGCTCTGTCGGGCCTCCCTGCAGTGCCGTGGACCCTCTGAGGTTCCCCCGGCCCACCTTTAGCCCCCCTCACACGGCTCCCCTCATACACTCAGCCAACACTCCTCTCTCCTCGTAGCCGCCGCCCGAGGCCACGGTGACTCCTGCCCTCTAAACGGTCCTCCTTTGTGTGTCTAAAGGTTCTCCTCAAACAGAGTCTCCTGGGGAGGGGGGGGGGGGGGGGCTTTGAGAGATTGAAAATCAATCATGTGAACTGAGAGGAGGAGAAAAAGTTGAGCGAGCGGAAAGAGATACGTTTTTGAGGAAAACACGTATAAAGGGGGATGGCAGGTTGTGTGAAGCTGATGATGCAGCAGACAGGAAGCTCTCTGAAACGCAGTCAACAGACCCTCTGGTGGGCGGAGGCTGAGTATCAGGACTCTATAAGGAAAGGAGGAACATAACATACACAGTTCATAGTTTACGGGGCTGTACGGGTCCTTATAACCATAAATAAATCATACATGTGGAGATAACTCATGTGAAGGCTTTACGAAGCCTGGAGCTCCATTCACTGCTGGAGGCCATCTTTGAGCGTGACTAGAGTCGATGACATCTCAGAAGAAGAAGAAGAAGAAGAAGAAGAGACAGGAAGCTCTTTGAAATGATGACCATATGAATGTTGTAACCTTTCGACAGGTGTTTTGCAGTAACATGGAGTGTGCTACAGGTCACCTGGGCTCGTTCCACTTAGCTCGACCTCTCGACCTCTTGTTTGTGCCTTTTGGAGTGTTTTGGGGACACACACTCCGGCTTGCTGTGTGTAATGTAAGCCGGTGATGCTGCCGGCCGATGTGTGACGGGGTCGTAATGTCTGAGACGTTCAGGGACAACCTGGCAGGCCGTCCACCATCACTCCTCCTCCCTCAGGGAGCCGCGTGGAGAGAGGAGCGTCCTGCAGGCCGCTGTGTCTCCATCACAGAGCAATGCCACTTTAACTTGGAGCGATGGTACACTCCCCATACTGTTGCTCAGTGGAGAGGAGTGAGACACACACACAATGTGCACACGAGACACACACTCACACACACACACACACACACTCCTGAGATTCTCTTCGCTGTTGGCATGTTGTGAAGGTGCTTGTCTGACACTAAGAAGAGGAGATGGAGAAAAGAGAGAGAGCGTCACGATGCTTTATTCATTCAAGAGTTCCGGAACATTTAGGCTGTACAGGATGAATATGTGCTGCATCAAACAATGTTTAATTAATTAGCCCGGGTACATGTTCCAATTCAAAGTTCGCTTCTCGCAAAGCACGGTCAAAATACCCAGATGGGACTTGATCCTCCCACTTGACAGAGGATGCATCAGAGGAGACTCGTGCGTACTCTGGCCAGCAGATATCAATTCAATTCATTTCAGTTTATTTGTATAGCCCATTTTCACAAATTACAAATTTGTCTCAGAGTGCTTTACAATCTGTACACATAGACATCACTGTCCCAAAACATCACATCAGATCAGGAAAAACTCCCAAATAACCCTTCAGGGGGAAAAAAAGGGAAGAAACCTTCAGGAGAGCAACAGAGGAGGATCCCTCTCCAGGATGGACAGGTGCAATAGATGTAATGTGTACAGAAGGAATCATTACACACAAATTAAAACACAGTAACAACACAATCAATGAATATGACAGAGTGTATGAATAGTTGGTATTAGTCATATTCCACGATGGAGACCTCCACGATCCATCAGGCAGATAGGATCTATGCCGTCTCATAGGGTCCGATGACCCTATGAGACGTGAAGTCAAAAGGACTTCGGGGAGAAAGCAGAGTTAGTAATGTGTGATGGAGAGATGAAAATTCATCCATAAGGAGAGAGAAAAGAGGAGATAGGTACTCAGTGCATCCTAAAACGTCCCCCGGCAGCTATAAGCCTATAGCAGCATATCAAGGGGCTGGACCAGGGCAAACCTGATTCAGCCCTAACTATAAGCTCTGTCAAAGAGGAAGGTCTTAAGTCTACTCTTAAACGAGGTGACTGTGTCTGCCTCCCGGACTGAAGGTGGAAGCTGGTTCCATAAAAGAGGAGCTTGATAACTAAAGGCTCTGGCTCCCATTCTACTTTTTAAGACTCTAGGAACTACAAGTAGTCCCGCATTTAGTGAGCGTAGCTCTCTAGTGGGTCAATATGGTACTACAAGCTCCTTAAGATATGATGGTGCATCACCAATCAAGGCTTTGTAGGTTAAGAGAAGAATTTTAAAAGTGATTCTTGATTTTACTGGGAGCCAGTGCAGAGCAGCTAGTGCAGGAGTGATGTGATCTCTTTTCTTAGTTTTAGTGAGAACACGAGCTGCAGCATTCTGGATCAACTGGAGGGACCTAAGAGACTTATTAGAGCAGCCTGATAATAAGGAGTTGCAGTAATCCAGTCTCGAAGTAACGAACGCGTGAACCAATTTTTCTGCATCTTTTTGAGACAAGATGTGCCTGATTTTTGAAATATTACGTAGATGAAAGAATGCAGTCCCTGAGATCTGCTTTACGTGGGAGTTAAAGGACAAGTCCCGATCAAAGATAACGCCGAGATTCTTGACAGTGGTGTTGGATGCTAGGGCAATGCCATCTACAGAAACCACATCACCAGATAATTGATCTCTGAGGCGCTCAGAGTAAAATTACTTCGGTTTTGTCTGAGTTTAACATCAAGAAGTTGCAGGTCATCCATGTTTTTATGTCTTTAAACATTGAATCGGGTCAAATTGACCCGAAGGCGACAGGAGGGTTAAACATTGAATCGGGTCAAAATGACCCGAAGGCAACATGAGGGTTAAGACATGCTTGAGTTTTACTGAGTTGGTTGGTCACCTCTGGTTTGATCCACAGATATAATTGAGTATCATCTGCATAACAATGAAAGTTTATGGAGTGTTTCCTGATAATATTGTATAAGGTAAATAAAATTGGTCCAAACACAGAACCTTGTGGAACTCCGTGAAAGTTTATGGAGTGTTTCCTGATAATATTGTATAAGGTAAATAAAATTGGTCCAAACACAGAACCTTGTGGAACTCCGTGACTAACGTTGGTGGTTATCGAGGCTTCATCATTTACAAATACAAACTGAGATCGATCTGATAAATAGGATTTAAACCAACTTATATCCCAGAATGCATTTCACACAAGCAACCGGAAACAATAGCGGAGGAGAAAATAAACTACTGACAGTTGACTTTTTCTAAATGTTGTTGAGTCACGGTATGTAATTTTAGGATGTTTTCAGGCGAGAAGTTAGTAGTTTAAAAATCAAATCTGTGGTCGGGTTGTTATGATTCAGCCTAATAAACATCTGCGCCGTAGATTTGAGGTTCTGCTCGCTCAGTAAACTTCGCAGCGCCGGGCGGTCAGCGCGCTGTGTGGCCGCCGACAGCAGCCTGATCTCGGCAGGACTTTTTAAAATGCTCTGCTGGCTCTTAAACATGAGATATCATAATTGGTTTTGGAGGATCTAACGAGCACAAATAATTTATTATTTATTCACAGATAATGTTAAGTCAGTTTGACTGAGGGATACGATTCATAACGTAATATTTTAATTAAACTTTAACGTTGAACTATAGTGGTGTCTTTATAATTTTGACTGAATTGTTTGCAGTTACATGTGTAATATAACTATATATTTATACACGAATATAACTATATATATACACAAATATATATATATATACACAATTATTACACAATATATATACAATTATATGTGTATGATTATTTTATTTTGAATGGTGTATATAAAATAAAAAAATAATAATAACAAATACTTTATATATACAGGACTGTCTCAGAAAATTAGAATATTGTGATAAAGTTCTTTATTTTCTGTAATGCAATTAAAAAAACAAAAATGTCATGCATTCTGGATTCATTACAAATCAACTGAAATATTGCAAGCCTTTTATTTTTTTAAATATTGCTGATTATGGTTTACAGCTTAAGAAAACTCTAAAATCCTATCTCATAAAATTTTAATATTTCCTCAGACCAAGTAAAAAAAAGATTTATAACAGCTGAGTGTTTGTCAAGGCTCAGGAAACCCTTGCAGGTGTTTCGAGTTAATTAGACAATTCAAGTGATTTGTTTAATACCCTACTAGTATACTTTTTCATGATATTCTAATATTTAGAGATAGGATATTTGAGTTTTCTTAAGCTGTAAGCCATAATCAGCAATATTAAAAGAATAAAAGGCTTGCAATATGTCAGTTGATTTGTAATGAATCCAGAATGCATGACATTTTTGTTTTTTTAATTGCATTACAGAAAATAAAGAACTTCATCACAATATTCTAATTTTCTGAGACAGTCCTGTATATCCAAACACACAATTCAAAATAAAATAATTATATTTAAAGGATAATGAAAAGAGCAGGGTTGTTATATTTTGTTTGACTGTAAAGAATACTTTACAGTGAATAATTGGAGTAAACTCATGAGCAAGAACAGCTGATGTGGTGACGTCATCAAGTTAGCTGCTGTTCCAATCGCAGAAAGACCGTCCTCCCGGCCTCCAATCCTCCCGTCCTCCCGTCCTCCCGTCCTCTGTACAGACTTGTGTTCTTTTGGAGTCTGGACTTGGGAGTTTGGTCTTGCGAGTCCAGACTCCAAAAGAACACAAGTCTATATTCTGTGTATTTGGAAACGGCTTATATCAAAGCTCACTTCCTGGTCGTGGCTGACGACCCTTTGACTTTAAACAACTCTCAGCTGTGATCCTCAGTTTGCTTGTGGCGCTCTGCCCGGTGGCATTCACATCCTGAGAACTGATAACTAGATGTGTTGTAATGATGGACTCAACAAACACATGATCATGTTAACAGTATATATATATATATATATATATATATATATACAACTTCTTTCCAAAACCAACAAATATCAAGTAAATGTGTTTTTTTAAATGTTCTTTATCTGTATATATACACATAATACACACAAACACACATGTATGTATATTTATATATATGTGTGTATATATGTACACACATATATATGTATAAATATAGATATTATATATATATATGTGTGTATATATATACACATAATATACACACACACACATATATATATATATTATATAAATATATATATCTGTGTGTGTATATTATGTGTATATATATACACACACACACATATATATATAATATAATATATAAATATATATATATATATACATGTGTGTGTATATTATGTGAATATATATATACAGATATATTTGCACTAATGTTACAAATACAACACCACCACACAACGTGAGCCTGAACAGCAGCAACAACCATCTAAATAATGGGCTCCAACACCGCCGCATGAATATGACTCGGGGCCCCGGGGCTGCAGACGCTCTGGAGGCCTCCCCTTCACTCTATGCACAGCCCCTTAATGAACAGCAGCAGAGCGACAGAATAATAAACTCATCAACACAACAACATATGTACGGCTCGACCGGGTAGCTTCATTTGTGTTTTTATTTCTACAAGAGTCCACAGCCAAAACATTCAGGCAGACAATACTTTATAAACAATAACACATGACTCAACATGCAGATCTCTTCATTGTGTGTGAAGCTAGTATTCCAGTTGCAGATGAAGATGAGGCTACACCAGAATGAGTCTCATACTGTTTGAAGAAGTAGATTCCACGGGTGGATGCTCCAGAGGTTTTTTTCCGACTGTGTGATCCAAATATTTCCGAATACTCCAAAGCTTTGTAAACTCAAAATGTATTTAGCATCTTTATGTTTGTATCTCATGAAACATTTTACTTCCATCCATATTAGTTTGTGTTTAGCCTTTTAAAAAGTTCATTTGTACAGCTGTGGCTGCAGGATGCACCTGCATCAGATACAACACATGGACATGATCATCATCATCATCATCATCATCATCATCATCATCATCATCATCATCATCAGAACATAGGCGGTTACATTAATATGTACACGTGGTGCATTCAGGTGATGAACTAATCCTTTGACAAGCTGAAACCTGACACCGTTGGTGATGTACAGGTCCTTTGTTGACCTCTCAGCCCTTTTCTTTTTGTTTACATATTGTGCCGCCACTTGTTCCCCCTCTGCTGGGCATGTTTTTACAGTATGATGTGTTGCGCTCCGTTTCCATGGTGAGCTTTGCATACCTGTACACGGACCCTCTCACGGCCGAACAATTAACTTAAAACAGTTAGCGGCATCACAATGTCTTAAATTCTGAACTAAAGCTGAAGGTTTATCTGTAGAATATATCCTATTGGGATGCAACGTGATTGTGAAAGTAACTTAACACCTTCTTAGCTTTAAGGGAACTACACCCATTACAACTCCTTACAGTTCTGATGAATTGGGAGAGATGCTCGTGATGACCCTGAAAGCACCACGGGATGTTCTGAGTTCATGTTTCACAACACGACAATAGCATTAAAACAAGAAACAGACCTTCTGTGTGTCTATAGAGCTGCTCCACACATGACTTACTGGCCTTGAGAGAGAGAGAGGAGCGCTTGTTCACTATTATTGAATGAACTCTACATATTGGAATTTGTATTCCAGGTGCAGTTCCCCCTGAATGGGTCTCGCTTCCTCGAGGGTCTGACCTGTGCTCTTCTTTTAGATCAGCGGGGGGCTGAAGATCATTCTGTCATAAGTTAAAGCTCACAGGAGTAAATCTGCTTTTCTTTTCTTTCACTGTGAGCTCAACCGTACATAGCCTCGAATCATACATCAATGCCACTTAAACCACCGCTATGAACCAAGAGTGCATGATTAGAGCAACCCCTTGGTCTATAAATCACCTCATTTATATATACAGGACTGTCTCAGAAAATTAGAATATTGTGATGAAGTTCTTTATTTTCTGTAATGCAATTAAAAAAACAAAAATGTCATGCATTCTGGATTCATTACAAATCAACTGAAATATTGCAAGCCTTTTATTCTGATTTATTGCTGATTATGGCTTACAGCTTAAGAAAACTCAAATATCCTATCTCTAAATATTAGAATATCATGAAAAAGTATACTAGTAGGGTATTAAACAAATCACTTGAATTGTCTAATTAACTCGAAACACCTGCAAGGGTTTCCTGAGCCTTGACAAACACTCAGCTGTTATAAATCTTTTTTTTTACTTGGTCTGAGGAAATATTAAAATTTTATGAAATAGGATTTTAGAGTTTTCTTAAGCTGTAAGCCATAATCAGCAATATTAAAAGAATAAAAGGCTTGCAATATTTCAGTTGATTTGTAATGAATCCAGAATGCATGACATTTTTGTTTTTTTAATTGCATTACAGAAAATAAAGAACTTTATCACAATATTCTAATTTTCTGAGACAGTCCTGTATATACGTGATATATATTTGTTCTCAGCTTGTGCCACTGCTTATTCATGACTGAGATTGTGTTCAATGTATCATAAATGTATTTCACACGTTGATGTAGATCAGGGGTTCCCAAACTTTCTAGACCACGCACCCCCTTCTACATCCCGACCGGGTTCATGCACCCCCAATCCCCCACACACCGTAAAAAAAAAAAAACGCAACAGAATGCAAGAGTTGTTGACGGGGGGGGGGGGGGGGTGCGAGTGACTTTTTCTTTGCTCCGTCCCGATGCGCGCAGACCGGCGTCGGAGCTCTGCGGCAACCACGATCGACGTATTGAGCACCCCTGCATTCAAACATTAAATAGCCGAGAGTTTTTTTCAGCGTAAGAAATATGATGTGTGGCGGGAGTGCGTGAGTTAAGACCGAAATGACACTTGAGAGCCCTGAGAATGTTTAATATTAATTATTACACCATTAGACCACCATTACATTTTTCCTCTCGCGCACCCCCTAGAGGCAGCTCGCGCACCACACTTTGGGAATCCCTGATGTAGATGATGAACTGAGTGAAAGTGCCTCGCTAGTTCAGCCTTAAACTCTGGAATACACTCTGGACATGGCACAGGGGAAGGAGGGATGAAGGAGGAGGGAGGACAGGAGGGATGAAGGTGGAGGAATGAAGGTGGAGGAATGAAGGTGGATGGAGGGCAGGAAGAATGAAGGTGGAGCTGATGAAGTGATCCCTCTTGGACGAATGCTACATGAATTCTCATCAGTTGTCACCTTTTCCTCTTTCCATGCCGTCCTCTCTTGGTTCCAGCTCTCCCTATTTATTCATTCACCCTCCACTTCTCCTTCTATCCAACAATATGCAAACGGATGTCAGACTGTTGTGCTCGTAGCTCGAAGCCAGCGTGAGCTAGCTTAAACATGTTTATAATGGCTAATTCATTATTTGTTGGCCTACTTTTATGAATGCAAGACTTGCAATCAACGGGTACTACTCTGAGTTACACTGTGAGAGAGTGTAACTGGACATCCGAATGCCTTCAGTTATCACTTCTTCCATTACATTATTTCACCTCGTCCCTCTGTTCCTGTTTTTCCTCTCTTACCATTTCCTCTTTCCCCCCCTGCTTCCTCCACCCCACCCCCCTCCCTTCTACCCCTCAATCCACCGTGGTCAGCCTCAAACCCCCCCCCCCCCCCCCCCTAGGACGATTTTCCTCGCTCGATGGCGGGGTGCTTGACAGGCCTGCTGCGGGAAGATAGCGCGATTGAATGCGAGTCCTCGGGGTGGAAGGAGGAGGATGGTAGAAAAAAAAGGGTGAAGTGGTATTAGCTGGTTAAAAGGGGTTGGCACCAGGCAGAGACAAGGAGAGGACGAGAGGGGGTGGTTGGAGGAGAGAGAGAGAGAGAGAGAGAGAGGCTTAGGGTGAGCCAGACACACTGACACCACTCCTCCAGAGAGAGAGGATGAGTTGGAGCAGAGATGGAGACGGGGTGAAAGGCTCGTCTCTACAAAATGTCAACTACCCGCAAACTTTTGGCATGATATTTGTCTCGTTTCTACAAAGTTTCTTTTGCAAAAGGCGATCAATATCCTATTGGTCCATCAGGTATGCAGCTGAGCATGATGATAAATGTATAATGACGAGAGAAGAACAAACCGGGATGCAACGAGATCGTACACTTCAAGGGGAAATACACCAATTTTACAAATCCATGAATTGGGAGAGATGTTCGTGATGACCCTGAAAGCACCACGGGATGTTCTGAGTTCACGTTTCACAACACAACATTAGAATTAAAATAGGAAACAGACATTCTGTGGGTCTCCCATTGATGTCTATGGAGGTCTTCCACAACGTTATACTTGACGAGAGGGGGCAGTTGGAGGAGAGAGAGAGAGAGAGAGAGAGAGGCTTATGGTGAGCCAGACACACTGACACCACTACTCCAGAGAGAGAGTAGGAGTTGGAGCAGAGATGGAGATGGGGTGAAAGGCTCGTCTCTCCAAAATGTCAACTACCCGCAAACTTCTGGCATGATATGCAGTTTTGTTTCTACCGAGTTCCAATAGCCATGTTTAATGGAAGATGGTGTTACACATGTTGTTACCCAGAATCCTGCTGTGTCCAAATCATGCTTGTTTGGTTCGTTTGATGTTTCCTTGAACGGTGAAGGCTTTTCAGCGGTGCTACACATTGATCTGAGATGCCTCTGCTTCAATACACATGACCATCTCAGATTGTAAGCTTCCCTTGACAACGCTTCAGAGAGACGTTCAGGGTGTAGGAAAATCCCAGTATATTCTCTATAAACGTAGTCATGGTGATCTGTGGGTCATGGGGACTTTGCACTTGCTGGGGACTTAAAAACTTACATCCATCCTATAAATAAATATGATTTAAATAATGGCTCCAACAAAGCCAGTGAAGAATAGAGACCAGGAGTTTTCTTCCACGATGAAGTCATCAGAAGTCGTCCCTTTAAGCGGGAAAGGAAGGCAGTTCTGGGCTCAGCGTCTGTGTTAAGAGAAACATGATATCAAAAAGGCATCCAAGAATACATTTGATACCTTCCAGGCGTCTGGCCGGGCGATGGGCAAAGACACCAAAGCTCCCAAGAAATGCGTTTGTTTCCCCGAAGACATGGTCACTACCGATGGGGTGCCACTAAAAAAATTGTCCAAGGAGATCAGAGGAAGAAGGAATAATATAAAATTCCGCATATGCTCATATCCCATATATTCAGGGTTTTGTAGCAAAACCACTCGAGTATCCAGGATTGGAGATGAGGGCCTCTCCATCCCAGCATTGTTTTCATGTTTAGTCTTTGCTATTTGCCGTGGTGTATGTTGTTCTGTACATGTCCACCTTTTAATGTAATCCAAGATGCTCCAGTAGACAATGGCTCCAATGGCGCTAGATGGCCCAAAGACAATGGCCCTAATGGGGCTAGATGCCCCATAGACAATGCCCCCAATGGTGCTAGATACCCCATTGACAATGGCCCTAATGGCGCTTGATGCCCCATAGACAATGCCCCCAATGGTGCTCGATACCCCATTGACAATGGCCCTAATGGGGCTAGATGCCCCATAGACAATGCCCCCAATGGTGCTAGATAACCCATTGACAATGGCCCCAATGGCGGTAGATGCCCCATAGACAATGCCCCCAATGGCGCTAGATGCCCTATAGACAATGGCCCTCATGGCGCTGGATGCCCCATAGAAAATGAACCCAATGGCTCTAGATGCCCCATAGACAATGGCCCCAATGTTGCTAGATGCCCCATAGATAATGGGCCCAATGTTGCTAGATGCCCCATAGACAATGGACCCAATGGCGCTAGATGCCCCATTAAAAATGGCCTCAATGGCGTTAGATGCAACATAGACAATGGCCCTAATGGCGCTAGATGCCCCAGTAGACAATGGCCCCAATGGCGCTAGATGCCCCAGTAGACAATGGCCCCAATGGTGCTAGATGCCCCATAGACAATGGGCCCAATGGCGCTAGATGCCCCATTAAAAATGGCCTCAATGGCGTTAGATGCAACATAGACAATGGCCATAATGGCGCTAGATGCCCCAGTAGACAATGGCCCCAATGGCGCTAGATGCCCCAGTAGACAATGGCCCCAATGGTGCTAGATGCCCCATAGACAATGGGCCCAATGGTGCTAGATGCCCCAGTAGACAATGGCCCCAATGGTGCTAGATGCCCCAGTAGACAATGGCCCCAATGGCGCTAGATGCCCCAATAGACAATGGCCCCAATGACGCTAGATGCCCCAGTTGACAATGGCCCCAATGGTGCAAGATGCCCCATAGACAATGGCCCCAATGGCACTACCCTTCCACCATTTAATTAGACAGATCACTATCAAGTGCAGTGAAAGAGTTGTTAGTCACTGGCATTGGCTGATGTTATGCGGTTACTGAATCCTTATGATTGGTAATTACCCAATCAGAGTGAAGGAAAACATTTCAAAAGTACCAACGGAACTAAAAACAGTGTAATTACAACATATTCAGGATCCTTAAACTTCAGAAAGCTCTACTCCCAGTAAGGGTCGACTCGATGACAATATCACACAAGGTTTATTTTGAGTGTGGTGACAAAGCAGGAAAAAGATGCGTTGGAGAGCAAAGGGTCAACCCAGCTATGAGAGATTCAGAAGATGCCATTTAAATGGTCATAAGATATTTAACCATGCAGTCAAAGATTTATTTTCCAATTCATTTCTAGCTGAGTGCAAAATTTAAGACGAAGAATTTTCCACTTCCTGTGTTAAATACATCTCAGAAAGATGAGACTCTTATTACGGCTAACGAAATAGAGCGTGCTATACGTTCTCTTCCACCGGGGACGACTCCTGGAGGCCACCGCGCCGCTTCTGAACCCTATAAACGCTTTCTGGAGGCCTCGCCTCCATCGCTGCTTCAAATACACAATAAGATGGCGGAGAACCAGTCAACGCTCACAATGTACACTTCCACAATATGTCTCATTGACAGACACAAGTTAATGAGCAATTACCGACCTTTGCCTAAGAAAAAATGGAAACGCATTTATTTTTTCACTTTAATTTACCAATAAGGCTCCCAGTGATGATAAACACAAGATGATTGACAGACAGCGTTTATTGTGCTGTCTCTGGCCCTACTTTCTCTCAGGTAGATGGTGGCACCAGGTCGGCCTGAAGGTGGCGCTCTACAGCCCCTCTTGTCCAGACTTCGCCATTTATGCCGATGTCGACCCCTCCCTCCGGTTACCATGGAAACATGGACCCCGCCTTGGTCGCTATGTGAATTCTAAAAGGAATCGTGTTCAGGGAGCTAAATATGGACCAAACAATGCACTCTGATCACGCCCTCGTTGCTGGATATCATACTGTCACGCTTGTAGCTCGTAGCTAGCGCGAGCTACGAGCTAGCTATGAGCTATGAGCTAGCTTAAACATGTTTTAAATGGATAATTTATTATTGGTTAACCTACTTTTATGAATGCAAGACTTGCAATCAACTTTACGGTACTAATATGAGTTCAGGCTGCTCTTGTCATCATCGGTCTCCACGTGTTCAGGGGGACCGTCTCCCCATCGCAACCATCCGTTTTCAAAGTTGAATGATAGGCTAGGATATTGGCACCGGTTTTCGGCCTGCACAGTGGCACATTGCAGCGCTCTTGTAGCTTCTGTGCCCCATGAACCCGTCATAGTTTACTACAACGACCGGTTGGAAAAGGACATTTCCTGCTGACCTTAAGGAGACTACAATCCATTCATATTTTCTTGTCTTAGGTTTTTTTTCTTCCGCCAGATCGCTCTTATTCTTTCCACCTCCCCTCCATTCACCTCTGTATTCCCCCTCTCCTCTCAGTCTACTATAGGGCAGTTATTTAGCCCGAGCCTGTCACCGTCCATAAAGGATGATCCGCTCTCAGCCTTCATCCACTATTCTCCCTTTTTGCTCCACCATCTCCATCTCCATCCTCTTCTCCTTACATCATCCTCCCTGCTTTATTATGACTATTTTTTCTTTCTCTCTTCTCCGCCCATACACCGGCTCACCTCCAATCACCCTCCGTGCTTCTGACAGCCCAGTGGCACACACACACACACACACCGAAAGCGTGGCGAGGAAGGAGTACAGGGGGTCGTCGGCATGCTGTACAGGGCCTGAGAGTTGACAGCTATGGGAGAGGACAGCTGACCCCTCTTATAGAGGAAAAGAGAGCAGACATGGTGGTGGAGGAAGGGGGGAGGAGAGAGTGGTGCGTGAGATGGAATGGAGCAATATCAGTGCCATAAAAAGTCCATTCAATTGAACCATTTCAAGCCTCGTCTGCAGTTCAATCTTCTGCTTCTCTTCCTGTGTGTGGGCGTCGGCTTGGAGGTGACATTTTATTGGTTGGCTTTGTTCAGTGTCGTATACCATCACGCGTCCTTGCTCTATTGTGCAGCATTATTTTATTTTCAATTTATTACATTTTGTACATTTATTACATTAAATGACGAAAAAAGTCACTGAACAGCTGTACAGGACGAGACGGAGAAACATTCATAATTTATGTTTCTGGCTTTTTATCTGTTTTTAAAATTTTTGTAATTTACATTTTGTAGATTGTCTTTTCTTCTTATTCATCATTCACCTTTTTTGAACTTTAATGTAATTGTAAATGTATATTTTGCTTGTATTTATATATATATATATATTAATATATATTAATATATATTAATATATATGAATATATATATATATATTCATATATATATGTAAAATGAATGACGGATAGAAAGTAAACATGTCCCCTGTTCGTAACCGGATCAGAACCAGGCTGTTCGTAGGTTTTTTCCCATATTGGTGTTAACAGTCAACACGCAGAATGAAAAGAAAGAAAGAAAAGAAGAGAATCGGCATCAGCACAGAGAATTACCGACTGCACCTAAATGCGTCTCACAGCCTTTAACCGTCGCCGTCCATCAGACTCGAGTTTCGTGGCGCCGCCGCCGCATTGCCGTGGTGTGTTGTAGCCGCCGTGGCCCCCTGTCGTCCAATCAGGACGCATTAGCTCGCAGCCCCTCGACCTGCCAGAGCTGCACCTTGGGGAGCCCAGGGGAAATGTCCCATACTGTATCTAAATGCTAAACAGTAATCGTGCCATTAATGAACACGAGAAAAATGTGCACCCGCCACCCCGTGACTGGAGTGGGGGGTCAAGGACAGGACAGCCACGCTTAGTGTCTTCACATCCATCATCAGCCTGCTCTGTATTTACCATTGTCTTATCTATTATTCGCCTTTTAGGCACTTAAATAGTACTTTTCATTTGAAATGAAACACTTGATTATTATAGATTATAATACGGGTAGATGAAATCAAGCGTTCTGATTGGTTGAGAGTCACGAGGTGTTCTTTATTCAGCCATAAAGTCGAGAGCTGTTTACATTTATCTGAGCGTTTCATATCAGTGACGCTCAAAATAACAATAACGGTAGATTTTGTGCGACCGTTCGTCAGTTCAGCTTCACAGGTACAAACATGAACTTAGCCAATAGGATCCTTCAGGAGTGACCTCATGACTTCAGAGGAGTGGTTAGCCAATAGGATCCTTCAGGTGACGTCATGGTACCAAAGAGAAGAAAGAAAGGGAGCCCGATGAAATGTTTTGCAACGAAAAAAACATTGTCAGCCAAACGAAGTGGGCAATGAACTGCTTCACCAACTAGTGAAGAGAAACCAGTAGACCTGCAGACCAGAACCAGTAGACCTGAAGACCAGAACCAGTAGACCTGCAGACCAGAACCAGTAGACCTGAAGACCAGAACCAGTAGACCTGCAGACCAGAACCAGTAGACCTGAAGACCAGAACCAGTAGACCTGCAGACCAGAACCAGTAGACCTGAAGACCAGAACCATTAGACCTGAAGACCAGAACCAGAGATGAATGAAATACTGCGGGGTGATTTCTATGGCACTGTGTGCAATGTAAAGGGTGACCACGAGGGGTCAGCTGTTGCAATGCAAAGTGTGACCACTAGGGGGCAGCAGTTACAATGCAAAGTGTGACCACTAGGGGGCAGCAGTTACGATGCAACATTTTACCACTAGGAGTCAGCAGTTACAATGCAAAATGTTACCACTAGGGGTCAGCAGTTACAATGCAAAGGGTGACCACTAGGGGTCAGCAGTACGTCTGAACGTTGAGTCGGTGTTGGTGTTTGATGAAGCGTGTTCAAGTCGGCGAATAATATTTTTGTTGGTGTTGTAAAAACCCGTAGACGTCAGGGACACGAGGAAACAAAATCCTGTAAAGTTGGAAATATATTCACAGATTCGGACTGTTGCTATGCAACAGACAAAACAGCCGTTTCAAGCCGTTTCAAGGGTGTTGTTAGCCTGCGCGTCGGGCCAAACAACACCCTTGAAGTGGACATTATTGACGACAAAGTACTGTCTCTCGCAACTTATTGCTTAACTATGGTGAAGTTGCACATTACAGTTTCTGGAATCTTTAGATTTTCTTATTTTATCCAATCAACAACCAAAAAAACCACAACAATTTAATGTGAAATAATATAAAGCAGCAAAAAGCAATGAATCGTGAGATCGGAGGGTGGAGGGGAGGGGTGATATGGGGTTATGAGGGGTGATGAGAGGTGATGAAGGGTGATGAGGGGTGATGAGGGGTGATATGGGGTTATGAGGGGTGATGAGAGGTGATGAAGGGTGATGAGAGGTGATGAAGGGTGATGAGGGGTGATGAGGGGTTATGAGGGTTGATGAGGGGTGATGTGGGGTTATGAGGGTTGATGAGGGGTGGTGAGGGGTGATGAGGGGTGATGAGGGGTGGTGAGGGGTGATGAGGGGTGATGAGGGGTGGTTCTGCCCGAGGGACCTACGGACTGGCGGCTCGAGGACAGCGTTCAAGTCAAGTGTCATTATTTGAGGAGGTGAATGGAGTGAGATCCAGGTGAGAGTGAGCTAACTGAGCTTATCGGGACAAAACGAGGTGAAAGACGCAGAGAAGGCTGACGTGTGTGTGTGTGTGTGTGTGTTTGTGTGTGTGTGTGTGTGTGTGTGTGCGTTCACACTCCCCCATATGGCAGACAGTGGGATACTTCCTGTTCCGGATGGCATGTGAGGGTCCTGCTCTCCTCTCAGAGCACGATGTTCTAGCTGTTCTGTGTGTTGATGAGTCAGTGTGTGTCGTAGTCCAGTGGTTCTCCAGTGTCGAGAAAAAGATGAAACACACAGCGCTGTGCCACCAGCGCCTGCTTTTATATAGAATATATGACAAATCTGTTTCTGATCTTACACTTACTGTTTAACAGATGTTATATATGTTTAAAAGAAATCTCCTGTACCCCCTGGAGTACCTTCACCTACGTCCAGGGGTACACGCCCCCCATCTGAGAACCACTGTGATGGAGAACGAGTACATCTCACACAGCGTTTTATATATATATATATATATATATATATATATATGTATATACCCACTGAAGTAAATGAGCTGTCACAGCAAATACCAGCAAATTAATGATTATATAATCCACATAATCCCAGAGCAGAAGGTATAAAGACGTATAAAAAACACCCACACAGAGAAGGGGAAGTGTACCGGTCCTCAGACAGGAAGCCACGGTTCCAACAGGAAGTCAACATTAATATCAACGTAATGTCAGTAACGCTGCTTTCAGAGTTATTTTGACTCAAATCACGTTATACATAGAAATATATATTTAAAACACTGTATCCATGTGACGAGTGAAAGTTGACGTTTGTTGCTGGATGTGGTCACATGTTCTCACGAGATGTACGGTTGGCACGGCAACAGACACAAGAACTACGGCGAAGAAGCAAAAACATGAACATCAGTTATTAGTGATCTTATATTTACAGTAGAACACGTTCACATGCCAGACAGCCGGTTCCACCAGGGAGGAGGAACGCCGCCGCCGCCATCTTTGATCTCACCAAGTCGACCCAACCAAGCGGTGGACAAGCAGTCCCTTGTTCTGTGTTCTGTGTGTTCTGTGTTCTGTCTGTTCTGTGTTCTGTGTGTTCTGTGTTCTGTGTGTTCTCTGTTCTTTGTTTTTTGTGTTCTCTGTGTTCTACTTTCTGTGTTCTGTGTTCTATGTTCTGTTTGTTCTGTGTATTCTGTGTTCTCTGTCCGGTGTTCTCTGTCTCCTGTGTGTTCTGTTTGTTCTGTGTTCTGTGTGTTCTCTATTCTCTGTACTTTGTGTGCACTCTGTTCTCTGTGTTCTGTGGGTTCTCTGTTCTCTGTTCTTTGTTCTCTGTGTTCTCTTTTCTATGTTCTTTGTTCTCTGTGTTCTCTGTTCTCTGTTCTGTGTGTTCTGTGTTCTTTGGGTTCTGTGTTCTCTGTTATTTGTGTTCTGTGTTCTCACTTTTGTGTTCTATGTTCTGTGTGTTTTGTGTTCTACTTTCTGTGTTCCGTGTTTTACTTTATGTGTTCCGTGTTCTATGTTCTTTTTGTTCTGTGTTCTTTGTGTTCTGTATTATCTGTTCTGTGTTCCCTGTTATGTGTTCTGTGTTCTGTGTGTTTTGTGTTCTGTGTTATCTGTTCTGTTTTCTGTGTGTTCTCTGTTCTTTGTTTTGTGTGTTCTGTGTTCTCTGTGTTCTGTGTGTTCTCTGTTCTCTGTGTTTTGTGTGTTCTTTGTTTTGTGTTCTGTGTTCTCTGTGTTCTGTGTGTTCTCTGTTCTGTGTTTTCTGTGTTCTGTGTGTTCTCTGTTTAGTGTTCTGTGTTCTCTGTGTTCTGTGTGTTCTGTGTTCTCTGTGTTCTGTGTGTTCTCTGTGTTCTGTGTGTTCTCTGTTTTGTGTTCTGTGTGTTCTCTGTTTTCTGTGTGTTCTCTGTGTTCTGTGTGTTCTGTGTGTTCTGTGTGTTCTCTGTTTAGTGTTCTGTGTTCTCTGTGTTCTGTGTGTTCTCTGTTTTGTGTTCTGTGTGTTCTCTGTTTTGTGTTCTGTGTTCTCTGCGTTCTGTGTGTTCTGTGTGTTCTCTGTTCTGTGTTCTGTGTGTTCTCTGTTTTGTGTTCTGTGTTCTCTGTGTTCTGTGTGTTCTGTGTCGATGGCGTGATCACAGATGGATCCAACGCTTTGAGTTCCTCGTCTTCATCATCTCTGTTAGGTGTGAACATGATGAAGTGAACATGCTGTAAACAAAGTGCACACTTCAACTGATTTGAACCGTTTTGAAGGCTCTAAATGACATGTTGCCTGAAGTAAGGACGTAAGGAAGTAAGGAAGGACGTAAGGAAGTCAGGAAGGATGGAAGGAAGTCAGGAAGGATGGAAGGAATAAGGTTTATTTATTTTGCACTTATCCCAGTCAAAATGCAGTTCAGAAGTCAATTTACCAAAACATGTCAACAATTAAAAGACTAAAGTACAATACACTGTAAAAGATGCTGCAATAAAATAAATAAACAAACAGAGAAGATAGAAAGCAGAACATAGAATATTTACTTCATGTAACCAGAGTAAACAGGAACGTTTAGAGATGATGCTCGGACACTTCTGAGGTCTGTTTCTACTAAACCTGCTGCGTCTAATACGCTGACATACGGCCACTCTGAAGAACATACAAGGGACTCTGAAAATAATAATCATACAAATAACACGCTACAGATGCTGTCCCCAGTGTGTGTGTGTGTGTGTGTGTGTGTGAGGATGAATGAGTCTTTCCTTTTCTTGTTTCGGCTTCGGTAACTGTGATGTTACAGCAACACGTGTGGGTTGATTTAGTTTTTTGGGATGGCAGCTGACTAAGAAGTACGCTCAGCGCCCGATGGGTGCGTGTGTGTGTATGTGTCTGTGTGTGCGTGTGTGTGTGCGTGAGAGAGAAAAGGGGGGGTTATGTGTGCAAGGTTGTGTCACAGTGTATATTAACACAGTCGTGCATGTCTCTTGTGTGTATTTCCAGCCAGTGTGTGTGTGTGTGTGTGTGTTTTGCACGGCTGCGCACGTGTACTCTCCAGCTCTGGCGATAAATGAAATAATCAAATGTTTATGGTGCGTAACATGGCAATTGGCAGCAGTGGTGACCCTGTGTGTGTGTGTGTTTGTGTGTGTGTGTGCATGCCACACTGTCAGTTGCAAGGTTGATATTAACAACTCTCTACGCAGAGAAATGGAGCCGAGGCGATGCAGCCAGAGAGAGAGAGGGCGAGAGACAGTGAGAAATATGCATATGATTATTCTTTTTCTTCTTTTTCTCATCTGTTACTGTACACACACACACATACACACACACTTGTGCAAACGCGTAAAAAAAAGTTTAAACATTATTTAAGCCGTGGGTTCAGTTGAAGGTCAGAGGCAGGTTGCTTAGCTACACCCGAAATGAAAAAGGTTACAATTAGACGGGGATTTAGAATACGCTCCGACTTCCACCAAAGGAACGTGTGACACCGGCGGCCTAACCTTTCCCCGGGAACGCTGCATTTAATCATTTCTCGTTGCATGAAGTGGAGACGCCGGGAATGACTCACAAAAGCACATTAGCTCTGACAGGCATTTGAGTAAACAGAGAGCACATTGAAACAGGACGGCATTCCAGTTCAATCAAATTATTGGCAGCTGAATTACCCACTCACACACACACACACACACTCACACTCACACACACTCACACACACACACACACACACACACACACACACACACACACACACAGCTACAATCACCCAGTGCTTTTTAAATGTTTTCTTTTTTCTTTATTTTTTATCAATAAAAGTGTTTACGGGCAAATTTGAATTGAAGTGTGAAAAAGCCCTTATGGGACAAAGCTCCGACTTTGGATGTTAGAGTGGATATAAGACACACACACACACACACATTGTCTGGAGTCAGCGAAAATGCAAATAACAAATCACACCGATTTTAGTTTTTTGCTGTGGAGAAACTTTTTTGGGGCTTTTGCAAACATTTATGAATTCTAGCCAAATATTGAGTCGATCTCTGAAAACAAATCTTCTCCCACGCTGCTCGCTGCATGTGAGTTGCTCTCCCGTGGTGGCCGTTGCATGAGTTCAACGTTATATTTAAATAATTTCAAGGTTATATTTTGATGCTAAACTCCGGTGATATTCAACACCAGGGTTTAAAGTGGGATGTAGCAGGTGGGGGAACTTAACCTGACGTAGAAGCATCTGAGAAACAATCTATGGAAACGGTTTGGTAAAGGGCAGGTCCGAAAAATAAAATAAAAGTGTCCGGAGATTGGACAAAACATGTCAGTCAAACTTACTAAAGCGTCAGGAAAAGAGAGAAAACATATTTAGAAAAGTCTAGAAAGCCGTGTCGTCCTTTTCTCTTCTTTCTATGTAAATATGATCCAGTCTTAAGAACTGATGCTACAGTGGCCGCTAACGCCTAACAGCTAATTGATAACCGCTAATGGATAACGGCTAACCACTAATCGCTAATGGCTAACCGCTAACGGATAAATGATAACGGTTAACCGCTAATCGCTAACGGATAACCGCTAACGGCTAACCGGTAACCTCTTCAGGAGCCGCCATTGAGTGCACCGACCGTCTCCTCTCTGAAGCGCAGTACTTAAAGCCTGACACGATGGATTTGTGTGGTAGATGTGACACATCAATTCATATCCTAACATAATCCACATAAATGAAAAATAATGCAATTAAATTGCAGAAATTTGGCTCGCTTGTCATTATTATGTTTGAAACTGCCGACCAGACTTCTTAATCAAAGGCGCTGCAATGCCAGTCTGGATCGATGACTTTACCCCTGAACACAATGGGAGGTTTCTTCCCTTTTTTCCCCGTGAAGGGTTGTTTGGGAGTTTTTCCTGATCCGATGTGAGGTTCTGGGACAGGGATGTCTATATGTACAGATTGTAAAGCACTCTGAGACAAATTTGTAATTTGTGAAAATGGGCTTTACAAATAAACTGAATTGAAACTTAATTTATGTTTATAAAGAGTCTTTAATTCAATTCAATTCAGTTTATTTGTATAGCCCAATTTCACAAATTACAAATTTGTCTCGGAGTGCTTTACAATCTGTACACATAGATCCCTGCCCCTCAAAAAAACTCAGGACCAAAAAAAAACTCCCAAACTTCAGGGGAAAAAAGGAAGAAACCTTCAGGAGAGCAACAGAGGAGATCCCAGGATGGACAGATGCAATAGATGTCATGTGTACAGAAGGACAGATTTAGAGTTTAAATACATTCAATGAATGTGACAGAGTGTATGAATAGTTCATAGTACACTCAAAAAAACGATTCAAGCCCTTCTTAGAGGTGACACATTTAAATATTGTTCGATACATTTAAATAAATCAATTACAAAACGAAGATATTTATATTGAATGGGTGTAACACAAAATGTATGAATACTTTCATTTATTGGATTTATTTAGGTTACACACACAAAAATGATTCAAGCCCTTCTTCGAGGTGACACATTAAAATATTGTTTGATACATATAAATAAATCAATTACAAAAATAGATATTTATATTTAATGGGTGTAACACAAAATGTATGAATACTTTCATTTATTAGATTTATTTAGGTTACACTCACAAAAACGATTCAAGCCCTTCTTCGAGGTGACACATTTAAATATTGTTTGATACATATAAATAAATCAATTACAGAAATAGATATTTATATTTAATTTGTGTAACACAAAATGTATGAATACTTTCATTTATTAGATTTATTTAGGTTACACTCACAAAAACGATTCAAGCCCTTCTTCGAGGTGACACATTTAAATATTGTTTGATACATATAAATAAATCAATTACAAAAATAGATATTTATATTTAATGGGTGTAACACAAAATGTATGAATACTTTCATTTATTAGATTTATTTAGGTTAGATGGTGTGCATATCAACTCAAAATAAATGTGTTTCATTGAGGACTACCCTTTGCGTCGCCAGCTGAATGAAATTTTTTTTACAAGGTGAAGACACTTGCAGGGCTGTAATGTGTGGTGGTAGCTGTGCTTGTCGCCTCAAAGCCAGAGGTGTGTGGGTTCAATTCCCAGTTGGGGCGTTCTTCTGTGTGGCGCATATATAGGGCGTTCCTTCTGTGGTTTGTTTGTTAGTTTATATTTTGAGTTGGACAAACACAAATGTATTTAATTTAATGAATATCGTTATTTTATTTGAGATGTATTTGATACAAATGAGTTGGACTAACTTAATTACATTTTATTGCACTGATGTGCTAAATTTGAGTTGGAGTTGCATATAATTATTGGATGGAAAACCTGCCAAAAATTTAATTGAGTTCATCCAATGAGTCATATCTTTGAGTGTAGGCATATTCCACGATGGAGACCTCCACGATCCATCAGGCAGATGGCGGTGGGGAGGAGGAGTGGGCGGAGTCTCAACTTTACAGTTTCATATTCTCTCTTTGTCCCTCAGCATCGACCTCTAGGTGGTTTTGGCTGGATCGGGTTAAAAAAAACTAATTACAATCATTATCAGACCTCACAATTATTATACGTTTGAAGTAATTTCGTGTTGTGTATAAAATGGATAATAAATTATTCTATTCAAAGAAGTGTATGATATTATTTTCAACGTTATCAGTTCTCATCCAGTCCAGTTGATTTGACTAAAACAGCCCATATCAGACACAACCACCGGCTTTAAGATTACAATTAGTCAACAATCATTCTAACTAACTATTTAAATTAGTATGCATCCGTAATCTTAAAGTTTTGCTTGATCTCACGAGTAAATCATGAATATTTTAAACAAGAGGATTCAAGATTCAGATGGTCCATCAGGTCCTGTTCCTCCTGCGGTTCCCCCAACCCCGATCATGGGACTTGGAGGTTCTCAGGAGGTCCACAAGGTTCATAATGTTGCCATCACTTTAAAAGTATATTACATTCTTCATATGCAGATGATTCTCAGCTGTGCAATTCTCCGCCTTCTGATGACATTCAGCTTTTAGGCCTTTTTAACATCTGATGTCATACAAAATATTTGTGAGCATTTTGGCCACCAAAAAGGAATTTTAACCCCCGCCATCCAGACGAGGAAGCACGCTTCAAACATTGAATTAAAATGGTTGCCAGCACCCAAATGTCTGCTTGATGCATGTCCGCTTGTCAGACTTGATGTTGCAGCGGCGGACTCTCGTTCTCCAGACTTCAGAACGAATCACCGTCATGTGTTCCAGTCAAACTACACACAAAGAAATGACTTATTGGATGAACTCAATTAAATTGTTGGCAGGTTTTCCATCCAATAATTATATGCAACTCCAACTCAAATTTAGCACATCAGTGCAATACAATGTAATTAAGTTAGTCCAACTCGTTTGTATCAAATACATCTAAAATAAAATAACGATATTCATTAAATTAAATTAATTTGTATTTGTCCAACTCAAAATATAAACTAACTAACTAAAAAAATATGCAAACTCCACACAGAAGGAACGCCCCGACTGGGAATTGAACCCGAGGTCCTCTGGCTGTGAGGCGATAGTGCTAGCCACTACACCACCGTACAGCCCTGAAAATATCTTCACCTCATGCAAACAACTGATTTTCAGAAGGCGCATGCGCAAAGGGTAGTCCTCAATGAAACACATTTATTTTGAGTTGATATGCACAACATCTAACCTAAATAAATCTAATAAATGAAAGTATTCATACATTTTGTGTTACACCCATTAAATATAAATATCTATTTTTGTAATTGATTTATTTAAATGTATCAAACAATATTTAAATGTGTCACCTCGAAGAAGGGCTTGAATCGTTTTTTTGAGTTCGTGCTAACTGGGGACTTTCAGCTCACTGCGTCCGTGGTTGCTCGTTGTAATTTACGTAAAAGCTTGGCGTAGATGATAAACACAGACGAGGAGTCTGTATGTAGAATTACCACGAGCAACGAGTCACCAGGTAACACGGTCACGGGTTGAACTGAAATACCAGCTCTCTTCATGGCCACTGTGAGCGTCGAGTGACGTGGTGATAGTCATGTCTCCCTCAGTACTCACTGACCTACATGCTATACAAGCTAACGAAAAAGGCCTTCAGGTAGTTACAGAATGTGGCTGTCGGTAGTTAACGAGTGTTAGCTGCTTACATTCAGCTTTACTTCAGGTACATTAAGTTAGAAACTGTCTCCAGTGAGCGAGAGTGTGAACGAGGACATTCGAAATACAAGAAATAATATCAACATCTTTGCATTAATATATACTATTATAATATTTATTTCCATTGAATAGTGTATTTGAGACTGAACTAGTTCATCTTTATCTCAGTGATGGTGTCCAGATGAGCATTAAATATCAACCTGACCCTGAAATTCTGTCTCTTGTGTTATCAGATACTGAATGCAGAATGACTGAGCAGAATCACTTTCTGATTGAACCGCTCTATGAACTGTCTCTAACGATGGACATCCAGGGCCACGCATACCCAGACATGCTGCTCCCCTTGGGGCTTACCCCCCCCCCCCTCTTCTTTGAATCCTACAAATACCCCTGATTGGGCCCTGTTCATCCATCCACCCACGTACAGCACAGATCCAGAGAGTTGGTTTCAGTTGCTTTTCATTCTCCATCGTGCTGGTTAATTAACGCTTCACAAGCTTCAGCCTGCTCCTGCTGCCGGACAGCACACACACTCAAAAGTAGAGCTGACTGAGGCCGGTTCATGTTGGGTTCCTCTGGACCACCACAGACACCATGATGGGCCTCAGCAGACACATTACTGCACTACTTCAATCACAGGATCCACTTGAACATGACACTTTAGTCCTGTGAGTCTGTTTCTTGTCTCTCGGGTGGACGTGGGACGTGTCTATCCAGTCAACTCATTTGAGGAACTAAAAATATTGTTTTTGGATCAGTGAAAACAGTGTGAGCTGTGAAATTGAAGTACTGGCAGCAGGAAGCAGCAGCGGCGGCATGTAGCTGGAAAACACTTCCGCTTGGCCAGATATGAAGAGAAGAACACAAAGACCAGGCGGGATGGCTCTTGTTGTCTTCTGTGTTTAACTCCAACATGAAGTCTGAAGCTTCTCTAATGTCAAAGGTCACCACACCTCTTCAGTCAGGTCGTGGGATCATTATGAGCTAGGCACCTGTAGTAATGTGTAAAAATTACAGAAGTTGTCTGTGATCTTAATTCCCTGCAAATTATGTCAAAATTCCATATCTTGCCGAACACAGAAGTCATGTGATAACATCAGAGCCTCGCATAATTCAATTCAATTCAGTTTATTTGTATAGCCCAATTTCACAAATTACAAATTTGTCTCGGAGTGCTTTATAATCTGTACACATAGACATCCCTGCCCCAAAACCTCACATCGGATCAGGAAAAACTCCCAAATAACCCTTCAGGGGGGAAAAAAAGGGAAGAAACCTTCAGGAGAGCAACAGAGGAGGATCCCTCTCCAGGATGGACAGATGAATAGATGTAATGTGTACAGAAGGACAGATTTAGAGTTAAAATACATTCAATGAATATGACAGAGTGTATGAATAGTTCGTAGAAGGCATATTCCACGATGGAGACCTCGACGATCCATCAGGCAGATGGAGGTAGAGAGGAGGAGTGGGCGGAGTCTCAACAGTGGGCGGAGTCTCAACAGGGCAATGGCGTAGTTGGTAGCAGGAATTCCACGACCCAGACCTCGATGATCCATCAGGCAGATAGGATCTATGCCGTCTCATAGGGTCCGATGACCCCATGAGACGTGAAGTCAAAAGGACTCCGGGGAGAAAGCAGAGTTAGTAATGTGTGATGGAGAGATGAAAATTCATCCATAAGGAGAGAGAAAAGAGGAGATAGGTGCTCAGTGCATCCTAAAACGTCCCCCGGCAGCTATAAGCCTATAGCAGCATATCAAGGGGCTGGACCAGGTGAACCTGATTCAGCCCTAACTATAAGCTCTGTCAAAGAGGAAAGTCTTAAGTCTACTCTTAAACGAGGTGACTCTGTCTGCCTCCCGGACTGAAATTGGAAGCTGATTCCATAAAAGAGGAGCTTGATAACTAAAGGCTCTGGCTCCCATTCTACTTTTTAAGACTCTAGGAACTAAAAGTAGCCCCGCATTTAGTGAGTGCAGCTCTCTAGTGGGGCAATATGGTACTACAAGCTCCTTAAGATATGATGGTGCATCACCAATCAAGGCTTTGTAGGTTAAGAGAAGAATTTTAAAAGTGATTCTCGATTTTACGGGGAGCCAGTGCAGAGCAGCTAGTGCAGGAGTGATGTGATCTCTTTTCTTAGTTTTTGTGAGAATACGAGCTGCAGCATTCTGGATCAACTGGAGGGACCTAAGAGACTTATTAGAGCAGCCTGATAATAAGGAGTTGCAGTAATCTAGTCTCGAAGTAACGAACGCGTGAACCAATTTTTCTGCATCTTTTTGAGACAAGATGTGCCTGATTTTTGAAATATTACGTAGATGAAAGAATGCAGTCCTTGAGATTTGCTTTCGTGGGAGTTAAAGGACAAGTCCTGATCAAAGATAACGCCGAGATTCTTTACAGTGGTGTTGGATGCTAGGGCAATGCCGTCTACAGAAACCACATCACCAGATAATTGATGTCTGAGGTGCTCAGGGCCGAGTAAAATTACTTCGGTTTTATCTGAGTTTAACATTAAGAAGTTGCAGGTCATCCATGTTTTTATGTCTTTAAGACATGCTTGAATTTGACTGAGTTGGTTGGTCTCCTCTGGTTTTATCGATAGATATAGTTGAGTATCATCTGCATAACAATGAAAGTTTATGGAGTGTTTCCTGAAATTGGTCCAAGCACAGAACCTTGTGGAACTCTGTGACTAACGTTGGTGGTTATCGAGGCGTCATCGTTTACAAATACAAACTGACATCGATCTGATAAATAGGATTTAAACCAACTTAGTGCCGTGCCTGAAATGCCAATCGCCTGCTCCAGTCTCTGTAATAGGATGTCATGGTCAATGGTGTCGAATGCAGCACTAAGGTCTAACAAGACCAGTACAGAGAGGAGTCCTTTATCTGCTGCCATTAAGAGGTCATTTGTTATTTTCACCAGTGCTGTCTCGGTGCTGTGGTGTTTTCTAAATCCTGACTGAAACTCCTCAAATAAACTATTATGATGTAGAAAGTCACACAACTGATTTGCGACCACTTTCTCAAGGATCTTGGAGAGGAAGGGGAGGTTAGAGATCGGTCTGTAGTTAGCCAACACCTCTGGATCCAGAGTGGGCTTCTTTAGGAGAGGTTTAATTACAGCTAATTTAAAGGAGAGTGGTACGTGGCCTATTAACAAAGACACATTGATAATATCTAATAGAGAGCTGCCAATTAAAGGCAAAACATCTTTAAGCAGCCTCGTCGGGATGGGGTCCAAGAAACAGGTAGACATGTTAGAAGTAGAAACCGTTGAAGATAATTGGTCACGGTTGATGGGAGAAAAGCCATCCAAATATACACCAGGGCATACAGCGGTTTCCAAGGCCATTCCACTTGAGGACAGATTGGCAATGCTGAAGGGCATAAGGGCATAAGGGCATGAGGGCAGGACTTTTGGTTTTCTCTGCCCCTCGGATGTTACGCACAGCCTTATAATATAACTTATATCATGTAACCTATTTAATTCAGTTTATTTGTATAGCCCATTTTCACAAATTAGAAATTTGTCTCAGAGTGCTTTACAATCTGTACATATAGACATCCCTGTCCCAAAACCTCACATCGGATCAGGAAAAACTCCCAAACAACCCTTCACTGGGAAAAAAGGGAACAAACCTTCAGGAGAGCAACAGAGGAGGATCCCTCTCCAGGATGGACAGGTGTAATAGATATAATGTGTACAGAAGGAATCATTATACACAAATTAAAACACAGTAACAACACAATCAATGAATATGACAGAGTGTATGAATAGTTGGTAGTAGGCATATTCCACGATCCAGACCTCGATGATCCATCAGACAGATGGAGGTAGAGAGGAGTGGGCGGAGTCTCAACAGGACCATGGCATAGTTGGTAGTGGGCATATTCCACGATCCAGACCTCGATGATCCATCAGGCAGATAGGATCTATGGACCGATGGACCACATGAGACGTGAAGTCACAAGGACTCCGGGGAGGAAGTAGAGTTAGTTGGCCTCATGTGCAATAGAGAGATGCAAATTCATCCATAAGGAGAGAGAAGAGGAGAGAGGAGCTCAGTGTATCCTAAACATCCCCCAGCAGCCTATATGGGCGGCTGTAGCTCAGTGGGGTAAGGGGGTCGTCGGTTTGATCCCCGCTCTCCCCATTAGTTTCAAGTCGAAGTGTCCATGAGCAAGTCACTGAACCCCCAGTTGCTCTTCCCGGGCGCATCACTGCAGCCCACTGCTCCTTAATAACTAAGGATGGGTTAAATGCAGAGAATACATGTCATTGCCTGTGTACCTGTACTCTGTGCAATGACAATAGATTGAATCCAATCCAATAAGCCTATAGCAGCATCTCTAGGGTCTGGACCAGGTGAACCTGATTCAGCCCTAACTATAAGACTATGAAGAGGAAATTCTTCAGTCTTCTCTACATGGGGTGACTGTGTCTGCCTCCCGGACTGAAGTTGGAAAAACCTAGCACTCTTATGTAGACTAGACTGACTAAGAGGGTCCCCTGTGATACCAGATCCATATGAATGGGGTTTACTCATTCACGGTACCAGTGATGAACGTCTACCACAGCTTCGGGCTGATGGTAATACAATAATTACATCAAATATCCTAACTGAGATAAACGTGACTGAGATGTTCGTCAAACTTGAAGGGCCACCAGCTGTTGGTCGTGGTGACACTGACTGACTGCTCCGCCGTGGTGTGACTGGTTACATCACTTTTCATCTCGGGGAACATGGTGAACATATGGCTGAGGATGGGCCTCTTCATTTAGTGCGTTAGCGCTTAAAACACGAGTTGAGATCTACTGAGAACCTTTTGTTTTTAAAGGAATTATTGTTCCTTTTCTTATTCTCTCCAAAGAAACGTTGACCGGCCAAATTCCTGATACCCCAACCAAGTGAAAGTTTACATTAGATTTTTTAGTTTTCGTATTTGTTTATCAAGAAATGTCTCTCTAGCGCACCCTAGAGGGTTCGTACCCCCAATTGTTGCCCCCAATGACCGATTCACTTGAAATTTGGCATTCATGTCCGCTTGGACCTTCTCTACAAAAAATAACATTATGACCATAAGCTCCGCCTACTTAGATTTTCCGCCATTTTAAATTTAGTAAAAAACATATTCTTTCCAACTCCTCCTAAACGATGAGTCCGATTCTTAAAACTCTTAAAAATTCTGAAATCATTATTGGTTCATTTGTGTTCAATAATTTATTTATTTCCATTTATTTAACCAGGAAAAGCCTCATTGAGATTAAAAAGCTCCTTTACAAGAGCGTCCTGGCCAAGACAAGTAGTAGCACATTAAAGTTTCAGACATACAACATAAAACAGTGATGGACAATTAATAAATATATACAAAATATGGTTAGATCACAGCATGAGTAAAACCAAAACTAAGACTCAAGTCATCATATCCCAGTTCACCCAGGTGCACACACCTCTTGAACCTTCCTCCAACTCTTTCAATTTTTTTTATTTCTAAAACTGTTATTACATGCATATTACATGCATATTAAATGCATATTACATGCATATGACTTAATTCCTGTGAATTCTTGAGCACATTTAGGTACCAGCCCCACTAGATGACGTTTTGAGGATGCCCAGTGGTACCCGGCTCAGCGGTCTAACAGGTCGACTCCATGTGGTTTTCCTCCAGTCCTGCTCGTCGGCCGTTATCTCAACACTTTATCCAGAAGGCGCTTCTCGCTGACAAATCACCATCGTTCTCTGTTTTTGATGAGGTTCTGAATTATGATCCTCTCCACAGTGATCCATGTTGCTATCTTAGATTCACGGCCGTATCTGCTGCACCATCAGCAGCCGAAGCACAGCAGATCCATCACGGCAATGGTGTTAATCTCCTAATCCATCATTAGAATATGGAAATGACATCCAGGGCACCTGTTCAACCGATGTTCAAATAAGGGGCCATATACAGTATCTATTTCTTTCTCTAAAATGTAAAGAAACACAATGTTCAGTACTGGAGAAGATTATTCACCAGGACATTGTTGGTGTTGAGTCATCTCTGGTGAATTTGAAAGCATGTATAGTTCCTTAGAAAAGTGAAGATGATAAGCTTCATTGTGTGTTGCAGGGCTGCTGTGTTAGCTCGGGGCACGTGAAAAAAAAAATGTCCTCCATACATATTTGCTTGCAATCGTGTTGGATTGGGTCGGCGGATTAGGAAATCAAAAAGATGCCTAACAGCAAACAAATAATAATCTGTGTTTAGAAGATGTGCTGTTGATCCTGTAATCTGCCTCAGGGTTGGTGGGTAGACATAGTGAGTGGGTCACAAGCTGCTTCAGAGACACACATGTTTCATATAGAAAGATACTCTGTCGTTCAAAAGTCTCTAAAGCTTCATTCAGTCAGATAGTAACACTTATACCGTTAGCATGCACCGCAACATCAGCAACACCTTAACACCAAAGACAGTAGATAAACACAGACAGTGGATCACCAGTGACTGTAGATAACCAGTGACTGTAGATAACTATTGACTGTAGATAACCAGTGACTGTGTATCACCATTGACTGTGTATAACCAGTGACTGTGTATCACCATTGACTGTGTATAACCAGTGACTGTGTATCACCATTGACTGTGTATAACCAGTGACTGTGTATCACCAGTGACTGTGTATCACCATTGACTGTGTATAACCAGTGACTGTGTATCACTATTGACTGTAGATAACCAGTGACTGTGTATCACCATTGACTGTGTATAACCAGTGACTGTGTATCACCATTGACTGTGTATAACCAGTGACTGTGTATCACCAGTGACTGTAGATAACCAGTGACTGTGTATCACCAGTGACTGTAGATAACCAGTGACTGTGTATCACCAGTGACTGTAGATAACCAGTGACTGTGTATCACCAGTGACTGTGTATCACCAGTGACTGTAGATAACCAGTGACTGTGTATCACCAGTGACTGTAGATAACCAGTGACTGTAGATAACCAGTGACTGTGTATCACCAGTGACTGTAGATAACCAGTGACTGTGTCTAACCAGTGACTGTGTTTCACCAGTGACTGTAGATAACCAGTGACTGTGTCTAACCAGTGACTGTAGATAACCAGTGACTGTGTCTAACCAGTGACTGTTGTCATTGGGACGTTGGTTTGAAGCTTGGAGTTCGGCAAATGTTGCCCTCGGCGCCGTCTTGGCTGTCGTCCGTCCCCTTGAGGTATTTTCTGCAACCAATGAACGGGAGTCGTTCCATATCTGAGGAGCGACTCGGAGACGGCAGCGACCTGTCAACCACAGTGCCACGGGGTCCAAGTTGACGTTTTTTAGCCTTGAGTTTGACATTTGGGCCGTGGCCACTTTGTTGTTCTGGAACCAGACTTCACTTCGCTACCACTGAACGCTGAAGGAAATGGGCGAAAGAAATATTGCAATTAACTTTTTTTATGAAATGAAAACACAGGGAAAAGGTTAATATGTCGACCTGTCAATCATCACGCTGGATAGAAGAAGACTTGAGACTAGAGACTGAGACATAAACTCATGTTTACGATGTTTACTGAGGCATCAAGAGAGAAGTAGAGTTATTATATAGACTTCTATACCACCGGACTTTAATCGTACATTAATACAATTTAATAAAATAATTTTGTACACTCTTATACATCAAGAATGTACTTAATGTTCTTTTTGTTTAGTTTTTTTGGGATATGTATGTGTGTTTTTATGTATGTATGTATGTGGGTGCATGGGTATGTATGTATGTATATTTGTATATATATATACATATATGAATTTCTGTGTATGTGTATATATGTGTATGTGTATATATATGTGTGTGTATGTGTATGTATGCGTGTATGTATGTATATGTATATATATATATATATATATATATATATGTATGTATCTGTGTATATGTATGTGTATATGTATATGTATGTATGTGTGTATGTATATGTGTGTATATATATTTGTATGTTTATGTCTGACATTTTTGTACTTGCTTTTTTTTATGTCTAAACGAATAAAAAAACAAAAATAAGAATGTACTTGACATATTAAAGTTTTGTGTTCTCATTTTATCCAGTCAAGTAAAATCATTTTATATATAATATTCCGAGGTAACGGAACACACGGCGGAACACAGTGATGAAAACAAGGCTACATTCAGACCCGTCCTAAAGTCAAGACACTGGCCCTTTAAGGCATGTCTGAGTACCGTCGTCTGTTTAAGGTGAAGAGGAAAAGAGGCCCTTTGAGCTGGTAATGACATCGGATGGCCTCCACTCCAGACATGTGGTGGAGATGGGCGAGTGCTTCCTGCTCCAACAACATCCAAACAGCACAAGTATCCCCGCTATGCAGCTTCTTGACTTTCCCTCTGAGCGATCCCTACATGCCCACGTTACAGCTCCACCAATGAGAAGAGGAAACCCCCTCACCCCTTCACTTCCTCCCGCTCCAGCTCTCCCTCCAGACACCTTCATCTCTCATCTAGTCTAAAAGCGACGGAGCTGCCTGCAAACTCAAAGAGACAATACATTCCTTTTAATTAAGCAATTAATATTGCTTGACAACTTTGTTGGGTGCATCAGTTATTCTAATGTTCCGGAGAGGGCAAATGACTCATGAGGCTTTATTCCCACTTAGAGAGCCCATTATGTGCAGCTGCTGGGCTGGGAGACACACTCGTGGAAGTGTCATTATGTTTCATGGAGTGTTAGATTCATCATTCAACTTGAGAGTGCACCGACCCCTCCCTTCCACCAGGGGGCCGTTTTCTTGTTTCTACGAAGAGGCACACCACCCGGACACTGAGGCGTCTTCCCGCCGTCCGGCTGGCTGCTCGTCTTTAGCCAGACACTGATGCTCATGTTTAGTTTAGCCTCCAACACGTCCCCAAGAGAACCCCTCTAACCACTTACATCTCCACACTACCCCCCCCCCCCCCCCAAAGAACTCCGTAGGGAATCTGCTCTTCAACCCTAACACGGACTGAACACTAGCAAGGTACTCATCGGGTATGGAGGACCAGCAGGAAACAGCTCGCTGACACAGACACACACCTCGGGAAACGACAGCTGCTCACACTTAACTAACAACGGGACACGAGGTGTAATACCAATAACAACCACCAGAGCCAACTTCACCGGAACAAGCTCACCCTGGTCACGTTAGGACGAGCCCCGGTTGGTTAGAACCCAGCTCAAAGGCTGCACCACGAATTAAACCAGACAGGTGTACCAGGAATACATAGACATTCAATTAAAGAGACCAGAGAGCGACCTCTCCATGTTGCGTGTGCCTTTATAGTGGCACAGCAAACGGCCCCTAGTGGCAGGGAGGGGTCGTTACATGTGCGATACAGTCCGTTTTATGTAACTAACTGTTGGATCAGAAGTAAACAGGTTCCTCCTCTTCAGCTGAAGAAGTCCTGGTGGACTAATCATCATGTTTCTCTTGTATTTATGGTCCTCCACGTCATGCTGAAGGATTTGTTGTTTTTTAATCTTCGGGGCACAGCTCCGTTAAACACAAGATTCATAATAATAATAATAATCCTTTATTTTATATAGCGCTTCTCTAGACACCCAAAGTCGCTTTACAGTCCAGAGTCCAGTAGTCATACACACACACAGTCATCCCGGTGGTGGTAAGCTACATCAGTAGCCACAGCTGTCTTTATGATGGTGGGGGAAACCGGAGTACCCGGAGGAAAGCCACGCAGACACGATTTATTGAGCTCTGTTGTGATTCCTTGTGGAGAAACTCCGTTTTACAGATCTATCAAATCAAAGAGTGTTAGTTGAAGGGTGGAGGACGGCTCGGCTTCGTCACCGCGTTGTGGAGTCGAGTGGATTCCAACATCGTCACAATGTTTTTATTAATACGTTCTATTAATGAAAAATAGGATAATTGTTGCACACAGATGTCATCACAAGATGAATAAACATGAACATGTATGCTGCTGTGTATCTGTTTGGAGCTTGAGAGTGAAAATAGTCTCAAAGCTCCAAAAAGAAAGGCAACGTTTTGGGGGGAAATTATCAAAACATTTACACATTTTCACGTCAAATGTTAAAATTAATTTAGGTTTTAAGGGTAGAAACCGTATATTTTTTCGATTGCAACATGTATTTATGAATACCTCCAATTACGCACATATTGCTGCACATTTTATTTTTCCATATTAAGTCCAAAGATCTCGTTCATATCTACCAGCTATCGTTACATCGTTCTCACAGGTGAGCCTCGGCGTCGAGGTGATGTCGGGCCTCGTGGAAATGATGCCAAAATGCACATTTGTTGGAAATATTGATTTGTTTGTGGACTTTGTTGTTGTGCACTTACATGAAATCTCTCCAGAAAGTCTTCCACACAACATGATCGATGAGCTCGGCTCGGCCAGCGCTCAGAGCATTATTCTGCAAACCCAACAAATATGCATAAAATATGCAGCGGTATGCATAATGCCGGAGGGGCTCATGTGGGAGCCCTTGACCTTCGCTCGCCCCACTCGCTCTCCTCCATCCGCCCTTGGATGTCTCTTTGACCTACGATATCCCCCCCCCCCCCCCAGGCCTCCCTCCGTGCTTCCCCATTTGTCCCGGGCTGGCCTGCAGCCTCAGCTTGTGGCATCGCTGCCGCGACTTAATTGGTTGCTAGAAAGAAGCAGATCACACACACACACACACACACACACACACACACACGCACACGCTGGCAGTTTTTAATTAGGCCGGGGTCTGTGTTCACTTATGTCTGTGTTCACTAATCCAACTGTGTATGCGTGTCCACAGCTGTGTGTGTGTGTCTCTCTGTTCTCTCCATTTTAATGGTCTTGCTGGACTTTTAGAAATTAAATTGTGAATAGTACAGATTCAGTTTGGTTTAACCGAGTCCATCACACGGCCTCCATTCCCCCCCTGTTCCACTTACTGGTTCCCAATAATGAAGCAGGGAGACAGAGAGTGGTCATCTCTCTCTCTCCATCTCTCTCTCTATCTCAGTCTCTCTCTCTCTTTCTCTCTCTGTCTCTGTTTCTCTCTCTCTGTATCTCTCTTTCTCCATCTCTCTATCTACATTTCTCTCTCTCTCCGTAGCTCTCTCTCTTCATCTCTCTCCGTCTCTCTATCTCCATCTCTCTCTCCGTCTCTCTCCCTCCGTCTCGCTATCTCCATCTCTCTCTGTGTCTCTCTCTCTCCATCTCTCTCTCCGTCTCTCTCCCTCCGTCTCTCTATCTCCATCTCTCTCTGTGTCTCTCTCTCTCCATCTCTCTCCTTCATCGTAGATGGCACTTGTGAAGTGAGTGAGTAATCTAATTCAATTCTTATTATACGGGGCCGGTTCAGGGTAATTGCAGCTGTTCTAATGTCCTCCATTACATGCGACCGCAGCACGAGGCTGGCTTTAATTTCCTGGCCGGGCAGAGAGCGAGACTTGAAATTAAAGCTGAGCGGGGGTCACGGCGGGTGAGGGGGGGGGGGGGCAAGAGAGAGAAGAGGAGCCAATCAATTGCAGCCAGGCGGATGGAATTAACACCGAATTGAGCTCCTCGCCTCTTAGTGCTTCCTCCCTCCTCTGGTCGAGGAAAGTGTTTCAGCGCTCAGTGAAGAGCTGAGGACGGAGCGTGATCTCCTGATTACGATCATTTTGATAGCCCCAACGCAGACTCTCCATCAGCACAGCCATTAACACATCACAGACTTCTATACAACCATAGGAGTCGCCCTCTGGTGATCAGGAGAGAGAATGCAGCTTTAATACATGAAGACTTCTATACAACCATAGGAGTCGCCCTCTGGTGATCAGGAGAGAGAATGCAGCTTTAATACATGGAGACTTCTATACAACCAGAGGAATGCAGCTGTAAGACACTTCCACGTCAACTTTTCCCGACGAAGCGTGATGTCCTTATCATTTAATGTTTCATAGATTTATCGCGGCCCTTCCGTCAGCGTTGACACATCTCGGGAGTGGCGTCGTAATCAGAAACCAACGGTGTTCTTCTAAGGGGAGCGAATGCTATTTTCGAATTTTAGGAGTGGCAAGTTTTGGAGTTTTTTCTCGAGGCTGTTTCTTTGACGCCTCGGAGAATGTAACTCCTCGTACAACATATTCGCTCAGAGCGAGTCGACAAGCTGAACATTCGCCAACTTGTATTCGAGTCTTGTCTCCGGCGCTCAGAGTGTACCCGTGTTTACTGTTTGGATTCGCAGCAATCAAAGCTGTGATTTTCTGGATGTGCTCCCCCATGGCTCCTACCTAGGCTTCCCTCATATCTCCATGGGGAACTGTGAAATCCATTTAGAGCGTATGAAGGAGCTACAGGTCCGCGGCATTCTCGCCTAAAGCTCCAGGGAACACACAACAGCATTAATAATCCGTACACAGCAGAGGTTCGGCACTCTGGTATTCCACATGACAAAGTGTCTGTGATACCTGTTAGTTCCACCGCGACACGGAGACACAACGACACGGCGGAGCAGCCTCGTGAACACCTGGAGGGAGACAACACCAACTCCAATACGTTGTGTGGTTGTTGTGCAGATGTAGTGCGTCTCATTTAATTTCTCTGCGCACCTCGTAGAAGACACACAAACACATTTGAAGATCTCTCTTTTCTACATCCCCTCTTGTTGCTTCTCAGGATTGGGTGATGATATAACTTTGGACTTTTGCTAGAATGGGCTTATGCAGTTGATTTTTATTCTTCTGTCCATCCTGGAGAGGGATCCTCCTCTGTTCTTCCCCTTAAGGGTTCTTCCTTTTGTTCCCTTTGAAAGGGTTTGTTGTTCCTGATCTGATGTGAGGTCAAAGGTCAGGGATGTCGCATGTGTACAGACTGTAAAGCCCTCTGAGGATAATTCGTAATTTGTGATATTGGGCTATATAAAAATAAACTAAAATAAACTGAATAAAGTTGAATGAACACATTTGAAGATCTCTCTTTTCTACACCTCACTCGTCTTCTTTAGGATTGGGTGGCTGATAATCCAACTGTTGTCCGTGGTTTTGTGGGTATTTTGCCAGATTGGATTTATAAAAAAGTATCTGATGCTCCAGAAGTTACCGTTCCCTTGGCGTCACATCACAGCTATCGTTACAGTAAACCTGTAGCAGCCGATCTGCCAGCCAGAGCTGACGTGACGGCAGTGTTCTTGTATCCGATCTGCCAAATCGCGGCTTAATCTTTTTCCACGGTAATGCCTGGCGTCGTGTTCGTCGGGGGATGACAAAAGCCTCGCCGTGGTTTTTAATCTTGGTCACTGAGGCGCCGCGAGTTGAGCAAATGAAGCTAATCTCCAGTCAGATGAAAGGAGGGCTCGCCGGCTAACGCCGAGATGATGTTGTTTATTGTTTTTGCCGCACTTATCGGCTTAAAATGTAAAGATTTCACAGGGAACAGCTCAGTGGTTTTGAACAGATAAAGACGGCTTAGTGCCAGAGCTGTGTTTCCCTCCCTTTGGTGTCATCAGGAAGAAGGAAACAGGAATCTAGAGTAAGAGAGCAGAGGAAGGCCACCAGCTGGAGCTTCTGTTGCGTACACTGCGTGGAGGTGCTTTGGGTATTTTCTCAGAGCTAACTCCTATTAATTCTGCGCATGTGTTGTGTAAAACAACTACAGGCTGTTGACAAAGAAGTTTTACCTAATTAATGCATTAATTAGACTAATTAGCTTCCTCATTAGAACAGGTGCTTATGTGAAACATATTGAGGTGATTATGGCTTTTTCAGAGAGAAATATGACTGATGCAGTGTCAGCAGTCTGCACACATCCTCTGAAAGGAGCAGAACCAGGTGGAATGTGTTTGAGACTAGTTCAGCGGTCTCCCCATGTGGTCCAGGGATGGAACCCCGGGAGACACATGCCGCGTCACCCTTCAGACTTTTCACCTGCACATTTGGTGTTTCGAATGCTCTGACATCTCTGAGTCACATCTCTGAGTCCGTCACGTCTCCTATAACTGGCTGCTAGCGCTAATTAAATCGGTGCTTAGTGTTGCAAACGGGCAATGCTGTGGGATGGAAATGGTACTTAGATAAATCTCATCTCCATGTTGGATGGATCTGGTGGTAAATTGAATTAACCCCATAAGTTATGCATTAGCAGAGCATACAGCATGCATACAGATTCCGTAAGGTATCTCTGGTGTATGCTATCAGCTTATAGGCCGGCCTGGTTTAACAAAGCCTCGGCATTATGCTGTATTTTCTTTTCGTGAACAAATCCCATTACAGGCTAACACCAACAATGTGTTAGTCCATCTCTTAAAACTCCCAGACTTCTCCACTGTGCTGTTGCTGTCAGCTCGTTGGTTTCTACCTAAAGGTTCAAAACACAGATTAATAAAGCAGCAAATGACTACACAAGCTAACCTGAAGTGATGTCCACCTGAACATGTGCTTGTGTGTTGTAATCCGAGGTGCTCTGTGCATGGTAACGCATCTGAGTCTCTGCGTGGCGTCTCACTGGCTAGATAAAAGGCGTTAGCTGGTGGTGCTAGCCACTAGCAACTAGACACTAGCCACTAGAAACTAGCCATGAGCCACTAGCCGTTAGCCACTATAAACTAGCTGCTAGCCACTAGGAACTAGACACTAGCCACTAGCCACTAGCCACGAGACACTAGCCGTTAGCCGTTAGCCACTATAAACTAGCTGCTAGCCACTAGGAACTAGACACTAGCCATTAGCCGTTAGCCACTATAAACTAGTCGCTAGCCACTAGACACTAGCGTGCGGTCTTCTTGTTCTTGTTCTTGTTCTTCTTCTTCTTGTTCTTCTTCTTCTTGGCAAACATCTTTTGCGTGCATTCCCGCCACCCACTAATCTGGAGTGTGGACTTAAGGAAATTAAATCTCTTATACGAAAACCAAACGAAAACCAAACAAACAAACAAACAAACTGATTTATATTCATTAGTCTTGTTTGCTCTAAATATCCCAGAAGAATTTTACAACATAAATTATATTTCCCTCTCCCATCTCTCTCTCTCTGACTCGTATCAGACAGAATAGTAACACATGGTCCACTCTCTCGTCTTCTTCACAGAACTCACACTTTCCATTATTATGTTTTCTAATAACACAGAAGGAACTATTAAGACAGTATGTCCATTATTTAGAAATGTAATAACCAGATATCCCAGTGTGGTTCTGATTAAGCTCTAATGCATCTAATGAGGAAACATCTCACTCTCTCTCTCTGCCTATCTCTCTCTCTCTCTCTCACAAACACACACTCACTCTTCTCCACTTCTGCTGCAACCGCCTGCGTTAACACTCACACCATGCAGTAGAGATGATCCTTGATAAACACTGAAGATCGAAAGGGAATGGATGGAGTCCTGAGTGTGTGTGTGTGTGTGTGTGAGTAGCAAGGTTAAAGCCGGCAGACCTTAAGCTCCGTTAAGAGGCAGCAGGCTAATAACTTCAATTATCTCAGCCCTCAGCTCCAGGCCACAGCTGATAGGTCTGCAGCAGCAGCATTATCTGCCTTTGATAGAAAACTCGGGGCACACACCAGAAGTCAAACGCCCAACTTAAGTCTGGAAACGTGTGATCACCTCTACTCTGAGGTACACAGGATTGGGCAGAGGACACACACACACACACACACACACACAATTGCAGGGAAATTAAGCCTCGTCAGGGTGATTATTCTCCAGACTCCTTCTAGAATAAAAGTCTGAAGTTAACTTCAAATCAAAGCTGGGACAATAGTGAGACTGCCCCATCCTCCTCCTCCTCACCCACAGATCGACATTAAAGCATTCCTTTGTGGCATGTAGGACGGCAGTAAAGAGAGATGCAGGGTTAATGGCTGCTGTCATTAACTCTCTATAACCAGCTTTATTCGAGAGCCCATTGACCGGTCCTCGCTGTGCACATATGCAGTTGTCATTTAACAATGTTGGTGTGCTGCACTAACTTGTGATGTTTAGTTTTAATTATTCGGAGCCGACTCCTCTGGTTGTATCGAAGTCTATGCTTCACGTGTTAAAGCTGCATTCTCTCTACTGACCACCAGGGGGCGACTCCTCTGGTTGTATAGAAGTCTATATAGTGACTCTACTTCTCTCTTGATGTATTCCCTCAGTAAACATTGTAAACATGAGTTTATGTCTCAATCTCTAGTTTCAAGTCTTCTTCTATACAGCATGATGTCATCATTTAGTACATCATGGTCATTTAGAGTCACACAGACCATAAAGCAGGGGACGCTTTAGGGGCGGGGCTACAAGGTGATTGACAGTCTGCGATGGGAGTTCATTGCAACATTTAAGAAACGTCTTGCTTTCAGTCTGAATGGGTTATTCCCCGGACAGAGGATGTCGTATGTGTACAGATTATAAAGCCCTCTGAGGCCAATTTGTAAATTTGGGCTAAACCAAATGAATTAAATTATATTGAATTCCTCCTGGGCAACGAGGCAACCAAACCGTCAAGGCGATCCATTGGGTTACATATTTCATATGTGCACCAGCTCAGTGATGGATGGATGACGCCTCTAGCATAGAGCTACGCCGCTCTAGTATCGAGCCACGCCTCTAGCATGGAGCCACGCCCCTCTAGCATGGAGCCACGCCCCTCTAGCATGCCTCACACAAACCTCAGATCTTAACTGGTATCCCTCGAACAAATTGACTGGACTAAAACTCTAAAACCATTATTTTTTAAATGACTTTAGTCCCCCTGCTTTTCTTATGTTCTTCCCTGTGGTGAAAACAGAAGGCACGAGCCCCTGATCCGTCACACATACAGTTATTTCTAAATAAGAAAGAAGATCAAAGAAGAAAAGAAAGAACAATAGAAGCAACAGAGGTGCATCTGTTCTGTGAGATGAACCCGGGAAGGGCGTCACAAAGGCATTAGCACACCTGCTGACTAATTGGCCTCCAGCCGTGCGGCGCTGTGGCCCGTCGGGCTTTTCAGAAAGAAAGAAACCCTGCGACACGAGATGATCCGCTATCTTCTCTGGGCGACACAGTTAATGCGCAACATCCAGAGGGGGAGAACAAGGGGGGGGGGGGGGAGAAGGTGTGTGCATCAGAAAAAGGTGTCGCAACAAGATGAGACAGCTGATGAGGCGCCCGGAAAACCAATCCGCTGGGGTCTGAACTCCTCATCCCGTCCTCCTCCCTTCATCATCTCCATTTTTTCCCCTTCTTCTTCTTCTTGCATCAAATCCCTTCACACAAAGTGGGTCCGCCGGCCCGTCCTGATGTTTAATTCATTGCCGGAGAGTCGGAGAGGACAACAGGAAATAAATATAGAAAGGGGGGTGGGAGGGGAGGAGGGGAAGGAGAGATTACCATTTTCTTTCTTTTAGCTGCTTTTGTTTCCAGCCGTGAGAGTGAAAGTGAGATGAAATACGTGAGTGGGAGGCAGAGACGGAGGGGGGAGACAAAGAGAGACGGAACAGAGAGAACGGCACCGAGCGGCCTGGAGAAACGACAGGAGTGTGTGGTGATTACGGAGGTTGTCCGCTGTCTGTAGAGACGCACCGGCAGAGGCGTGTGTGTGTGTGTGTGTGTGTGTGTGTACACACTGTCGCCCTGACACTGTTCTGTCGGCCCTCGTTAATCAGAGCCTGTTTAAATATAAAGCGGGATTAGAGGGAGTCCCATTAGACCTGGACCTGCTGCTACGTGTGTGTGTGTGTGTGTGTTTGTCACTCAGTTCACTCTTGGATTTGTTCTCTTGAGACAGACAACAGGTGTGGATGCTCTCGCTGATTCTGTTGATCAGATCTCGGCCTTTCTTTAAAAGCCTCTTGGTGATGGTAACTCGGGAATTCATATGCTGGTTACGCCAATTTTAAATTAATGTCAAGAGGACACAATGAAGAAGTGCAGACATGTTGGACAGACGTGGACGTAAAAGGCGCAGATTGTAGTTTAGTTATATAAAAAATTAAATAAAAAAGAATAAAAACACATGAAAGCAGATGTTTCTCGACTGTATTTCCCATTGGAAGCGAAATGGATCTGAAGAGAGGATTCACTGTATCTGGTGTGTGTGTGTGTGTGTGTGTGTGTTTGTGTATGTGTTTGTGTATGTGTGTGGAGGGAAAGTCCTAATCTTGTCTACACGAGTTGCTTCAGAGTGACCTTTTTTTAAATTGTAGTACTTCGTTTCCTCTCCATGTATCTGGATACACAGGCTCCTCCCCTTCAGCCCGAGCCCACATAAAGGATGAGTACGTCCCAAAAGACACAACAACATGCACAGAAACCATCAGCTGCGCAGTGAGAACGTGAGCAGTTTCCTAGAAAGTCAAAAAGCTTCATTCATAAACCATATACAGCGTTTTGTTGTTGTTGTTGTTGTTGTTGTTGTTGTTGTCACTGCAGCTCCCACTGTAACACCCTGTTCTGTTTCTCCTGTGTTCCGTGTCTCCTATGTCTCCTCTGTGTCTTCTCTGTCTTAATTGTTTAATTCCCTGCACCTGCCCTCAGCCACTCTTGTCTCGTTAGTGTCTGATGTCGTACACCTGTTTCCCCCCCTATATATTGTGTCAGTCTTTCCCTTGTTTCTTGTCGGATTGTCGTCTCTAGTTCCGTGTCCTTTTCCCGTCGTCCTGTCCGTGTTCCTGGTTCTGCCTGTTGACCCTGCCTGCCCCGTTTGGACCTTGTTTTTTTGTAAACTGTTTTGCCTTATTAAAGAGTGCTTTTTTGTTCTTCATATTGCGTCCAGCCTGTCTCTCTGCGCCTGAGCCTCAACCTGACACCCACAGTGCAACGCTCAAGATTGAACATTTGACACTACAACGTATACTGAAGACAGCCGTACAATGATTTCTATTGGTGTTGTGTTCAGGGACACAGTTGCAAAACGACTAATCTTCGGTACAACCATAAATTACATAAAGAAATTTAGGTTTTTGCAATAATCCAAAATATAAAGCTTTATTTTGCTAAAGAAAAAAAGAAAGCGAGGCTGTTCCTTTCAAAGTGACGGGGAGAGAAATCCCTATTTTGGATTTAATCCTTTTATTAAATGAATGAAATATTTTTTAATCGGACTGTTTTTGCAACGAGGCTCATTTGCATAAAATTGGGATGATTTAGCACTTAATTTAATATGAACACATAGCAGCACGTAAGGGTTCATATTTGAGAAACGCCCGAAACTCAAACGGCACCGAGGACTCAAAATCCACAAGTACTTGTAATTATTTCATATTTCTTTAGCATGAAAATAGTCCAAAAATAAAAAAAGATGAAACAATGGTCATCATACACGTCGACACGCGGCTGCTGTGAACCACTCAGGAAGGAGTCCGAGTTAAAAGCCGGCGTCACGCCTGAGAGACAGGCGGACGTATCGGCGGCGAGTTAAATCCGATGCGTCGTGAAGCATTAACCTCTGGATTCAGCTGATCTGGGGTCAGGTCACCGTTTCCCCAAAAGCATGAATTAGTGTCATTAAGTGTAACGCTTCAGATTAAGTCAGCTTTGAGTGGAGTTAGCACAAAGCCGATGTGATGCACTGGAGGAGCCGCCACGCGTCAGGGTAATTATTAGTGGCTCCTCTCCTGCGTCTCCTCCGCTAATGAAACCGAAGCTCAACTCGATGTGAGCGCAGACGGCGCCGCGGGCGCTCCACGCACGACCTTTGTGAACGAGCCACAGAACACACGGCGCCGGAGGAGCAGGAGGAGGCGCTGGAGGAGGAGCATGCTTGAGGGAAGCCCGTCCAATCGGGTGACAGCTCCCGTCCGCTCCTCCTCTCCTTCATCTCCCACCTCTATTTTCTCTCCTCCCTCTCCCTCCTCTCCTTCCTCTCCCTCCTATATTTTCTCTCCTTCCCCTCCTCATTTCCCTCCTCTTCGTCTCTTTCCCCTCCTTCCTCTCCCTCCTCTCCTTCATCTCTTTCCCCTCCTTCCTATCCTTCCTCTCCTCCTCTCCTCCTCTCCTTCCTCTTCTGGGTTCAGGGAGTGTGGTAGATGTATACTTGATGACGCCACACACCGATGTGAGCTGGCAGTCGGGTTTTAATTATTCGCAAGCACATCAACACAGAACCGGCGACACATTGACAGCCTTTGAAAAGCTGCTGTGGAACGGTGGCACACACGCACACGCACACACACACACACACACACACACACACAGAAAAATAATGGTTCTTAAATGGTTCTTTAAAAGTCTTTGTCGTTCTACGAAGAATACTCTTTCATTTGAGGCACCTTTATAGGTCTGAAGAACTCTTTAAGGACAGGGTTCTTTGAAGAACCCTGATTTGAAAGGTTCTTTGTGGAACCAGTAATGGTTCTTCGATGGCATCATTTTTGGTTCCAGATGGCACCTTAATGTTTCTGTGCACACACACACACACACACACGCACGCGTGATCAATCAGAAACATTTTCTCCAGCGCCTGTAGCGTAGTTCTTAATGTCGACATCTTGTGTGGTTAATATTGCTCATTGATTTATCCTGATGATGATGAACTCATAAAGATGATGAAAGCGTTTATTCCAGAAACATCATCGCAGCTCTTCACAGCCGCGTCGGTCAAAGCCCGCCTCGTACTACCATGGGGGTCACGCTCAGGCATCAGTGCTGCCCGGTCCCTGGGGGTCTCACACACACACACCTACACACACACACACACACACACACACACACATGCACACTGCTGAATAGGCAGTGGTCAGGTGCAGGTGTGTGTGAGTTTCTGTGAAGGTGATAGTGGAGTGCGAATGAGCCCGGGGGCCGTGCTGAGTCTGCAGCGTTGTCATGGAGACCTGTATCGAACCCGGTCTGAGAACCAGAGCTTGGACCACGGCCTCGCTGTGTATTTGCATTCGGGGTGTGTGTGTAAGAGTATGTGCATATTTATGTTTGGGGGTTTGGCTGCATGCTCGAGGAACATTGGTGACTGTGTGTGTGTGTGTGTGTGTATGTGTGTGATCGATGTGGCTTTAAAGTGGCTTATCTGTGAAGTGATGTGTCAATACTATCTTTGGCCCTTTAGCCCTCTGATAAACAACGCCTCAGCGCTCCCACAATGCGACAACAACACCTTCCGGCATACACACACACACATACACACACACAAACGCACACACCCGCGCTTACTCTCAGTCCTTTCCTTCCACACACGCACAGATCAGAGGAAATATATATTGCATTTTATGAAACCACTTTAAGGAAATCTGTCAAAAAGAATCCTTGTTCCCTGAAACGGAAGCAGAGGATGGATGGAGGGAAGAGGACGGAGGATGAGAGCCTCGGGGGGAGGTCAGGAGTCCAACAGGTAAACAGGGCGTCTTCAAGAATCCCGAAGTACAAACTCTCCGACACTCTCGCTGCAACCTTCGTTCGCTCTTCACAAGAGGGGTGTGTGTGTGTGTGTGGGGGGGGGGGGTGATAGATGGATGGCAGTGTGAGTTGCTGCAAACATTATAGAAGCCAACTTGCCGCCTGGTCAGAAATTGAACCAATGATGTATCAAATGAGAAAAGAGGATTCACACACATTTGCATACGTCGGCAGTAAAAAGTTCAGCTTTTTATTTTATTTTATCGGAGCCATTTTTATTATTATTGTTGTTGGTGATGGATTACAGAGGGGGGCCTTTCACAAACTGTTTGCCAAAAGCCTGTATTGTAAAAGACTTAATGTAGTGTGAAATTAAAAACCCCGTTAAAAGGCATCCTCCACGCCGATGACACCGCGTGACGCCGCCACGAGTGATATCCACGCCGGCCACCGGGAGGGACGCCTATCCTAGAGGGGGCTGATGCTGACAGGATGGCGGGGGGGGGGGGGGGGGGGAGCAGGAGCCCTTTCTGTTTCATTTCCTCTATTGTCTTATATATGTGTTGCGGAGGTATATACATATTAATTTGGTAATTAACGACTGATACATTGATATATTTATTTAAAAGAGACCGCAGTTAAAACATAAATGGCACCATGTGATGCTCCTCCTCTCCTTCCACTCCTCCCACTCCTTCCTATCCTCCTCTCCTTCCTCTCCCTCCTCTCCTCCTCTCCATCCTCTCCTTCCTCTCCTTCCTCTCCTCCTCTCCTCCCACTCCTTACTATCCTCCTCTCCTTCCTCTCATCTCCATCCTCTCCTTCCTCTCCTCCTCTCCTTTCTCTCCTTCCTCTCCTCCTCTCCTTCCTCTCCATCCTCTCCCTCCTCTCCTCCTCTCCATCCTTTCCATCCTCTCCTTCCTCTCCTCCTCTCCATCTCTCCTCCGACTCCTTCCTATCCTCCTCTCCTTTCTCTCCTTCCTCTCCTTTCTCTCCTTCCTCTCCTCCTCTCCTCATCTCCTCCCCTCCTCCCTCTCCATCCTCTCCTTCCTCTCCTCCTCTCCATCCTCTCCTTCCTCTCCTCCTCTCCATCCTCTTCTCCTCTCCTCCCACTCCTTCCTCTCCCTCCTCTCCTCCTCTCCTTCCTCTCCTTCCTCTCCTTCCTCCCCTCCATCCTCTCCTTCCTCTCCCTCCTCTCCCTCCTCTCCTCCTCTCCATCCTCTCCTTCCTCTCCTCCCCTCCTCCTCTCCATCCTCTCCTCCTCTCCTCCCACTCCTTCCTATCCTCCTCTCCTTCTCTCCTTCCTCTCCTCCTCTCCTTCCTCTGACCCCTTTCCTCCTCACCTTCCTCTCCTCCTCTCCTTATAAAGCAGGAGCCCTTTCTGTTTGATTTCCTCTGTTGTGTATATATGTTGTGGAGATATATATTATCTTTATTTAAAGGGACCATGTACAGTGAAAACATATCTGTCACCATGTGATTCTGTGTACAGCCTCAGCTCATCAGCATCTGTAGTCCTGTGACAGACCGTACAACATAAAACATAAACAATAACAAACAGGATAAATACACACAAAGTTACAGTATCTTAAATCTAAGAAGAACATACTATTCAAAAGTAAGTCTTAAAAACCATTAAAAGTAAGTAATACACGCCATTAAAAACAACTTATAAAAACATTAAGGTGAGTAATACACACTGTCACACGTCAGTAATAAGAACATTAGAATCAGTTAAGAGTCATCATCGTGCCGCTCAGTGAGCTGACCAGCTTCAACTGGATGTTTACACTGTTTAGACTGAGAGAGCTGCAGCTCCACGGAGCCCGTGACCTTTGACCCGAGCTGGTCATGTTTATAAAGACTGTTAAAGAGCGTGGAGAGAAGCTCCCTGCACGTTGTCTCTTCATCAGTACTTTAACGACAGCGGTTCTGAACCAGAACTACATGGCCCGTGGGTCTGGGTCCCGATGAGGTGGACCTTATGAAGCGGTTGGTGACGGTTATGGTGACCTCACCACTCAGCGGTTGCTCTTTTAATTTTAAACTCCATGTCCAATTCCACTCGGAGAAAGATCATGTTTTACCAAAACTCCACAAAACAAAGAAACTTCCGGAGCCTATGACCATTTAATATATTTATTTGTAGACCACTATACTTCTTCTTCTTGTTCCTCTTCTTCCTTCTTCTTCTAGTTCTTGTTTTTCTTATTCTTGTTCTTCTTCCTCTTCTTCCTTCTTCTTCTAGTTCTTGTTCTTCTTATTCTTGTTCTTCTTGTTCCTGTTCTTATTCTTGTTCTTACTTCTTCTTCCTTCTTCTTCTTGTTCTTGTTCTTCATCTCCTTGTTCTTGTTCTTCTTGTTCTTCTTGTTCTTCATGTGTTGTATCTTAAGACTGTTTGAGAGCCTCTTTGAGTGAGAGGAAATCTTCCCTGAATCTATAGATGCATTATTCATTTGTTTTGCCTTACACAGTGTGTGTGTGTGTGTGTGTGTGTGTATGTGTGTGGGTGTGTGCGTGTGTGGGTGTGTGCATGTGTGCGTGTGTGTATAATCAGTATTAGGCTACAGTGCAGTGAGTTTCTCCCTGTTGTTGTTGTTGATGTTTTCCTCTCCTCCAGGACTTCAGGCTTACTACCAATTAAAGTTACAGATCGAATGTTATTTTTCCCCGACAGGTAAACGTCCCCAGCGCCGCTCGCTAACGTAGCCGGCTAACGGAGACAGAAATCAATCGACAGCTTCTTTCTCTACAGCAACAGGATGAGCTGAACGGGAGAGAGTTGAGGAGGGGAATGGAGAGAAGTCGGAGGAGAGATGATGAGTGATGAGGAGAGGAGAGTCGGTGTTCTCACTGTGAGCGGAGAGGACGAACGAAGCATAAAGCAGCTCTTGTTGCACTCAAAGCTCTTTTGCTATTTGCTGCACTTTGATGTGTCCTTGGGTCACATCTGCTTTATGGAATAATGTACATTGGCTATTTCTGACTGCATTCATTGGCATTCACCTCTAAAGTGTCATTACCAAAAGAGAAAGAAACATTTTTAAAAGCTCACTCTCTCGGTGCTGGTATCAGAAGAGACAACATGATGAATACATTTGAAAAGAAAGTTTTGACTTCTGATTGACATTTTCAATTCAATTCAGTTTATTTTGTAAAGCCCATTATCACAAATGACAAACTCCCCTCAGACGGCTTTACAGTCTGTACACATAGACATCCCTGACCTTTGACCTTTGACCTCATATCGGATCAGGAACAACTCCCAAAAAATAGAAAAAAACCTTCCACACTCAAAGAAATGACTCATTGGATGAACTCAATTAAATTGTTGGCAGGTTTTCCATCCAATAATTATATGCAACTCCAACTCAAATTTAGCACATCAGTGCAAAAAAATGTAATTAAGTTAGTCCAACTCATTTGTATCAAATACATCTAAAATAAAATAACTATATTCATTACATTTAATTAATTTGTGTTTGTCCAACTCAAAATATAAACTAACTAACTAACAAAATATGCAAAATCCACACAGAATGAACACCCCGACTGGGAATTGAACCCACGGACCTCTGGTTGTGAGGCGACAGTGCTAGCCACTGCACCACCGTACAGCCAAGAAAGTGTGTTCACCTCATGTAAACAACTGATTCTCAGCTGGCGCATGCGCAAAGGGTAGTCCTCAATGAAACACATTTATTTTGAGTTGATATGCACACCATCTAACCTAAATAAATCTAATAAATGAAAGTATTCATACATTTTGTGTTACACCCATTAAATATAAATATCTATTTTTGTAATTGATTTATTTAACCCTTGTGTTGCCTTAGGGTCATTTCGACCCGAATCAATATTACACCCTCCCCCCGCCTTTGGGTCATTTTGACCCGATTCAATGTTTCACCCTCCTGTTACCTTTATATTTACTAACATATTTTACCCTTTGGATTCAATTTGACGCCAGCAATTAAAACCTCCAGAAAATTATTAGAATTAATATTGTTTTCCAAGTTTAAGTGTGAGGCACTTTATGTTTGTTTGTTGACTATGGAAAGAACACCGACATTAAACATTGAATGGGGTCAAATTAATCCTAAGGCGGGGGGAGGGTGTAATATTGATTCGGGTCAAAATGACCCTAAGGCAACACAAGGGTTAAATGTGTCAAACAATATTTAAATGTGTCACCTCGAAGAAGGGCTTGAATCGTTTTTGTGAGTGTAACCTAAATAAATCTAATAAATGAAAGTATTCATACATTTTGTGTTACACCCATTCAATATAAATATCTTCGTTTTGTAATTGATTTATTTAAATGTATCAAACAATATTTAAATGTGTCACCTCTAAGAAGGGCTTGAATCGTTTTTTTGAGTGCAGGGGAAAAAAAGAGAGCAACAGAGGATGATCCCTCTCCAGGATGTTGCTCTTCCACATGACAATAGGTGTCATGTGACCAGAAGGAATCATTACAGAGTGAAAACACATTCAACGGAAATGACAGAAATGTATAAATAATTAGTTGTAGGCATGGACTAGACCTCCATGATCTATGGAACAGAAGTATGTATAGAAAGGAGGTGTGTGTGTGGGGGGGGGGACTATGTCCAGAGATTGAGCCCCGATTCAGACCAGTGGAGCACAATCATTTATCTGCATATGATGATGCTCTGTCGAGGTCATCGAGAGAGCTGCGAGGGAGCCGGAGATTATGGAGGATGAATTCAGAAATTCATGGATCACGTGGAGCCGCTTCCACCGTCCACTGCAGTACTTTGATGCCGGGGTAACAATTACAGTAAAACAGTACATCCTCAGGAATTAGAAGATGCTTAATACTCTTTTTTTACTGGATAGACCCTGAACCTAGCAAAGTGTAAATCAATGTAAGTCTTTAACATCAGCTGTTAGCTGCGGCTTTATACTGGATGCTAACAGCTCACATTAACTAGCTCTCCTCCTGGTGGATCCCCCCCCCCCACCCCCTGAGTCCTGTGTAGAAAAAGCGATCCCCGTTCCCGCCTCCTGGACGTCACCGTCCCACTAGGAACATGAACACACTGCATTGCTCTGCAGGATTTGGGTTTATTTTGACTCTTATTGTTTCCAGTTGTGAGTCTCTTACAGCCAGCCAGCCGTTCCTGTGGACTTGGAAACGAAATCACCCGAAATAGCAAAACAACAAAATAATTCCCCTCTCCTGTCTGAGGTGTCTAGCCATACACATATTTTTTTCTTCCCAGATTTCCGCCCATGAACTGTTCGACGGTGAATATCATTCATTTTGTGGCCCATTCATCGCGGTGAGGAGCACATTGTTAAACACAAAATGTTGAATTGGATGAATACGAAACAATCGCAGAAATGTAAAAATTCTTTGAAATGTGTTCCGCTACGTCCTCCTCTGAAGTCCTTTGATGTGATGTCTGGAAGGAACAATGTTTTGGCGAGTGAGGATTGAGGCCTCGTCCCGTAAAATCCATTAACCTGGTTGAGCTGGTGAGCCACAAAGTTAATTTCCAACCCCTGGTCCCCCTTTCTGTCAGTGTGTGTGTGTGTGTGTGGGTGTGTATGTGTGTGTGTGTGTGTGTTTGTGTGCTTCACAGCAGGTAAATGGATTGATCAGCCCCCCACCTGTGAGCCTTCACACTGGGTCAGGAAAATGAGTCCAGCCCTACTGCGACCTCTGGGTTATCCATCACTCTCCTCCCCCCCCCCCCCTCCTTCTCCTCCACATCCACCACACTTCGCTGTAAGATGGAGGGATGACACTCGGCGGGGGCTCTTTTATCCCTTTTTTCCCCAATCCCCCCCCCTCCAGTCTCTTTGTGCTCCTCTTACAATAGGCACAATCCCTTCCTCATCCCTCTCTCCTCCCTCGCTAAACTTTCCGTCTCACATCACACTCTCTCTACTCGTATTACGCCTCTCCTTGCTTCACTCTTACCCATTACACACTAAAGCTAACACACACACAGAAAGTGATCTACAATGACAAAGAGTTAACACTCAACGTGTGTCTTCCGTGCGTGTGTGTGTGTCCAGGGGTTGGTCTGTGTCCTCTCTGTATTTGGTCGCTGCTCCTGTCACTCAGACGACCCACTGGAGATTAATATGTGACATGTCCACCGTGGCTGGAAATATTTCTGTCTGCCTCCCCGAGTCACGCTGAAATGTGTGCGCTCTTCCTGCGTGTGTGTGTGTGTGTGTGTGTGTGTGTGTCAGGGCCTCGCTGAGCCTGGCCGTCCTGCAATGTGACTTACGAGCAGCGATGTGGAACCAGCTGACAGCTCCCTCTCCTCCTCCTCCTCTTCCTCCTCCTCCTCCTTTTCCTCCTCCTCCTCCCGTCATCCTCAACTCCTCCCTGTCTTGCCTTCTCGCCTCTGCCTCTAACCTTTAGATAGCTATTCCAGTTCCCAGTATGTGGTAACAAGACTGCCCCCTGTGTTGGTGTGTGTGTGTGTGTGTGTTTGTGTACGCGTGTCTGCATTTAACACACATGTCTTTGATGTCATAACTAAAATAATCTTTCCTTCTGTGTATTTGGTTGGTTGGCGTTGCCGATCAGCCTCCATCAAACAGTCCTGATGAAGACGAGCTGGTCGTCTATTCATTCATGTTGGTGTGCAAGTCCCACAATTATGTCAATAAAATCCTTGTGTGAATGGATTTGGTCCTAAAAAAAATGCTGCAGGGCTTTTACTCTCGATCTGTGACACATTCTTCATTTACAGTCATGCACCCTGCAGAAATGTGGCAGGTATGATGTCATCATGCTGTCAAAAGGCCGTCTCCACAGTCGGTGGTGTGAACTGTGTGAGACCCTCCCCAACACTGCAATACTCTTCCCTTCTCTCACCCGATGATCCCCTTGATCATTCTGGTAAAAGCCCACCTCTGTCTAACAGGTGTTGTAGAGAGTATGTCCGTCAGGGTGGTGCACGGGGATGATTGACACCACGCCAGTGAGTGGCAGTTAGAGAGAAGAATAAGATGTATCCGGCTTTGATACACACACGATGGTCACTGGGATCCATTCATATGTGGTTCTGTTCTGTAGAACCGTTCAGATCGATGGATGAGAACATGTGCCGGAGCAGTGTGTGTGAGGCAACACACACACACTCACTAGGCTGGTTTAGCATTATTAGACACACACCTGTGGCCTGCATCGGCATGTTGTGAAGCCGCTCTAACGGAGAGTCTACGATCTATTTATTTGAGAGTCAAGTGGTCGTCTCTGATGGATAGACCCGGCCGATTAGTTGGGCCTCCTGGAGTGCCCCTCTAATTTTCCATAGTCAAATAAATGATGGCAAATGGTATTTTGGAGGAGGGACTTGGGGGTTTCAGTGAAGTGATGCGTCTAAGTGACGCTGAGGTCCATTAGGAGCCACACAGGATCTGCAGCCTGAGAGTCTTCAGAGCTGCAGGTATACGGGAGATATTGAAGGTGGTCGGCGCCGGGGGTGCCGGCCGGGCCAGACACAGGGTGTCGGGTTGGGCCTGTCAGCAGGAAACGATCCAAAGGATCGCAGTGGGATTCATCTGACTCAGACATGGACACCTGTCATGGTGGCAGAGCCCGGAGACCAGCAGAGACTGATCCATGGACCTGGTGCCCGAAGAGAAGGAAACACTGGACTGGATAAATACCTGAGCCGAGGTCTTGGGAATGAGTAGACCGTCATCTCATGAGTAGACCGGCATCTCATGAGTAGACCGGCATCTCATGAGTAGACCGGCATCTCATGAGTAGACCTGCATCTCATGAGTAGACCTTTGTCTCATGAGTAGACCTTTGTCTCATGAGTAGACCTGCATCTCATGAGTAGACCTGTATCTCATGAGTAGACCGGCATCTCATGAGTAGACCTTCGTCTCATGAGTAGACCGGCATCTCATGAGTAGACCGGCATCTCATGAGTAGACCTTTGTCTCATGAGTAGACCTTTGTCTCATGAGTAGACCTTCGTCTCATGAGTAGACCTGCATCTCATGAGTAGACCTGCATCTCATGAGTAGACCTGCATCTAATGAGTAGACCGGCATCTCATGAGTAGACCTTCGTCTCATGAGTAGACCTGCATCTCATGAGTAGACCTTTGTCTCATGAGTAGACCTTCGTCTCATGAGTAGACCTGCATCTCATGAGTAGACCTGTATCTCATGAGTAGACCGGCATCTCATGAGTAGACCTTCGTCTCATGAGTAGACCGGCATCTCATGAGTAGACCGGCATCTCATGAGTAGACCTTTGTCTCATGAGTAGACCTTTGTCTCATGAGTAGACCTTCGTCTCATGAGTAGACCTGCATCTCATGAGTAGACCTGCATCTCATGAGTAGACCTGCATCTAATGAGTAGACCTTCGTCTCATGAGTAGACCTTCGTCTCATGAGTAGACCTGCATCTCATGAGTAGACCTTTGTCTCATGAGTAGACCTTCGTCTCATGAGTAGACCGGCATCTCATGAGTAGACCTTTGTCTCATGAGTAGACCTTTGTCTCATGAGTAGACCTTCGTCTCATGAGTAGACCGGCATCTCATGAGTAGACCTGCATCTCATGAGTAGACCTGCATCTCATGAGTAGACCTTTGTCACATGAGTAGACCTGCATCTCATGAGTAGACCTTTGTCTCATGAGTAGACCTTCGTCTCATGAGTAGACCTGCATCTCATGAGTAGACCTGCATCTCATGAGTAGACCTTCGTCTCATGAGTAGACCTTTGTCACATGAGTAGACCTTCGTCTCATGAGTAGACCTGCATCTCATGAGTAGACCTTCGTCTCATGAGTAGACCTTTGTCACATGAGTAGATCTTCGTCTCATGAGTAGACCTGCATCTCATGAGTAGACCTTCGTCTCATGAGTAGACCTTTGTCACATGAGTAGACCTTTGTCTCATGAGTAGACCTGCATCTCATGAGTAGACCTTCGTCTCATGAGTAGACCTTCGTCACATGAGTAGACCTTCGTCTCATGAGTAGACCTGCATCTCATGAGTAGACCTGCATCTCATGAGTAGACCTGCATCTAATGAGTAGACCTTTGTCTCATGAGTAGACCAGCATCTCATGAGTAGACCTGCATCTCATGAGTAGACCGGTATCTCCTTCTCCATTGTAACATTATTAAACCCAGACATGGGACCGGTGCAGCCTCAGCTGCCCCTTCATGTGAATCAAACGCACCTTTCCACCCATAGTTCACGTCAACGACTCCTGAGCAGCAGCTGCTGTGGAAGGACCGCGCTCCGAGGACCCGGAGGTCCGATGCCGCTTTGTGTTGTTGATGCATTTCAATTCGCGGCGTTTCTGTTGGTGACATCCCGGCTTGAATGAGAGCTCTCGTGCACCTGAAGCTTCTCTAAGAAACCGTACGGAGGCAAAGATGGAATACCGAGAAGCTCCGCTCCCAAAACGGCCGACCGCTCTCCAGACGGCAGAGCAACACAAAAAACAACTTTGTGTCCAATCCACTGGTGATGCTGGTGAAATGTCAGCGCCGGCTCTTCAGGAGCACACGCACACACACACACACACACACACACACACACACACACACACACACACACACACACACACACACACACACACACACACACACACACACACACACACACACACACACACACACACACTGTGTCGAGCTCCAGCTCTGGTGACAAAACTGAGAGAGAGGGAGAAAGAAGACAGTGTGCCAGTTTGGGGAATAGGCATGTGATTACTGTGTGCATCCAGAAAGAAAGGAGAGCGGGGGGAGGAGGAGGAGGAGGGAGGGGGGTGGGGCAGTCCCCTCAGAAGAGGAATGAAACAAATGGATTTGAAATGCTATTTGATGCTTTTTCTTCTTCCAATGACTGAGAACATGGAGCTGCTCAGTGAGCTGGCTGGGGGCGCTCACCACAGCAGCGGTTACAATGGAGGCCCGGACCCAGCCGGCAGCTCTTCTCCATCCCCCAGCTACCTACCTGCAGGGTGACCGTATGGGGGCTGATTCTGCGTGTAATCTGGTGTAAAATTGGCTGGAATTTAAAACATTTAGAAATAAATAAGGCAAGTGTGAGAAACAATGAGGCCGCAGTCGGCTGTGATGAATAATTCCGCAGTGGGTTTCTGGTTCTGTTAAGCGGATCAGCGGGAGACTCCCGTCCTCATTCCTGACCCAGTCTCCACAGAACCGCTCCTCAGACTCATCCTCTGGGTATGATGCCTCAAAGGGTTCCTGACATATAAAAACTGCAAATGACATTAAAGAAAATAATAAAAAAACGTCCTCCTCCTCTCGGTGTAGGCCACACACTAAACTCCATGACAAGATTTATTTATCCTAATGAAAAACCTTCTCCGCGAGGCACCTTGCAGGACGACCCTTCAACCTTAGGAATGTCTGACACCGGCGTTAAACTTATCTCTTTATGAAAGAAAAGCTGATTTATTAGGCGGATCAAAGAAACTGTGGTTTACAATTAATTTTGTGTAATAGTTCTTTAATACCGCGATTGAAATACGTCCCTTTAGTGATAGGGGCTGCATGAATTAGAATTAATTCCTGTTTAATTGTTCCTATATTTCAATGGCGGCGAGGACGAGGTAATTTATTTCCTGCGTCGGATGAGAGATGGTCCACGGCGAGGCCACCGGGGGACCGGCGGTTAATTGATTGCCTTATCGCCTCGTAATTATGCCCGTCTCTTTGGAGTCCCCTGCCTCCAAATGGCCAATCGATACTATCAGACCACAGACCAGGAGGAGGAGGAGGAGGAGGAGGAGGGGGAGGAAAAGACAGAGATGTGGGTCCCAGGCCGGAGGAGGATCTATAGGGAATAAAGTAGACCGGCTCAGTTGGGATAGTTTTGGGGGCAGAGAGTTTGTGATTCCTTCTCTTTCATTAACTTTACTTCACAGCTACAAAGAAACCCCGGTAGCGCTGTGATGTCCAAACACCTTCCACTTCCTGCTGGAGAGTTGTGAAGCCCCTTTCATATCAGGAGGGATGTGTGAAGGTCCCATGAAGCCCTGTTCACAAGGTCCTGAGTGAAACTTTCGCAGACTTCAAGTGTCACTCTTCACCATGCAGGGAACACTCGAACAGGGGGCGGACCCTCAGAGATCTGAAGGAGGTCCCAGGATTACTTAAGTCCTTAAGGTCCAGTTGGCAACTCCAAAAGCCAGACCAGGACCACTGAAAACTGGGAGGAGGCTGCAACTCGTAACCCAAAACATGATGACATGAAGAGAGGGAACAGACACCAAATACACAAGGGACCAGTTATACTAACTAATGACACACAGGTAGACAGGAAGTAAAAACAAACACAACACATGGGGAGAGGAACTTCCAAATAAAACAGGAAACAGACAGTAAAAATAAAAATACTATATATTTATATATATATATATATATATATATATATATTATTTTCAAATATGAATATTTGTTTGTTTGTTTTCATAACTATATATTTAAATATATATAGTATTTTTTCTTTTTATTTATATATTTATTATTTATATATATATTTATTTTATATACTTAATATATTATATTATATATTATGATGTATATATGTACATACATCTTTATATTTTTATATATACAATATGTAGTATTTCTTATTTTTATATATATTCCTTATATATATATATATATATAAATATTAGATTTTTTTTTACATACTGTTTATATTATGTTAATTATTACTTTGTGTGTATATATAGATATATATATATATATCTATATATATGTGTATATGTCTAGGTCTGCAGCAGTTGAACAGGACTTTACCCGGACTCGGTTAGATGGAATATGATTTACATCCCGTCCGACTCGGGGCCGGCGGTTGTATCTGTGTCCTCAGAAGCGAGTGGGCCCTCGAGGGTCTCCACGTTAGCCTCCTTCATGTTACATGGGGTGACGCCTGTCTACCAGGGGCCTGGGGATCTGTGGCCTCCAGCCCTGACAGCTCAGTCCGACCGGAGGAAATGATCTCAGGGTGGAGGTCAACATGACACAAATATTGAAGAGCGGTCCCGGCCCACTGTTATGCTATCAATCAGTCGGCCAGCTGGTCAATGCCGGTGAGTGAGTGTGTATAGGTAGAGGGGTCGACTGGAGAGGGGGAGGGGGGGGGGGGAGAGCCAGAGAGATCAATGGCGACGAGGCATCCTATTGACAGGCCTGTGTTGGTATGGAGCGGTCGGCGGTGCCGTACACATCGACACACACACATCCATGCAACCCCCCATCCGCTCACTAATCCATGTTCTCTAACCAACGGGTTTAATGAGCGCTACCCCAAAAAGTTGAGTCGTCCCATTTGTCTTTGTGTTGAACTTGAGAACAGGCTCGCTCTCTTAGAAGTCGTAGAGGACACGCTGAGATCAGAAGTCTTTGAAAGGCCAGCCCGGCCTCTGGGGGCCTCCTTCCTATCACGTTTCTTCTTCTTCCTCTAACTCTTGCCTTTCATTTACTTTCTTTTCGCATCTTGTTTTCTCACATCTCGATGTTTAAAGACGGCTCCATTGAAGATGTGAAGTTCTTCTCTGGATACGTCCTTGGTGATATGGACCGAATATGGAGATGTTCCTATTGCCTGTTGGGCTTTGTTTTCGGGATGAATCCAGATAAAAGCCCATGAAGGCAAAAGGCCTCTGTAAGAAAGACTGATGTAGAATAGTTCAGAGTGAGATGAGGTCCTTGATTAACACATTAATTTAACATCAAGGTGTTCTCAGTGTCTCCTGACAATAGCCTGGTTCTGTTCTCTGAACTTTCTCTCTAACTCACGGCGCTCTTAAAGAACATTGCTCTCTCCAGTGATTGATCCATTATCCTCCACTAGAAGGGCCATCTAGCTGCCACTGGCATCCAAGAGGAGGGGGGGGGGGGCAGTCACCACCTGTAACTGTCACTGCTGTAACTAGTGCTTGGTACACACAGACAGACCCGGGTGTGGACTCAGACCAGATCCTCGTAAAGGTTTAGAAACCCGACTGGAGAGCGTGACGAGTCCGCTCTCCCTTCTTTTTTGTTTGTCCACGTATAATAACAAGGGAACATTCCGGTGTGTGATGAAGGTTCTGCTCCCTCTCCTCCTCACCGTGGTCTGATCCGACTAAGCTCCGCTCTGTATCGCGGCGTAAACCCACCGCCGGGACCGAGCCGCCTCCATCATCTCCATTACCGCTCACCGGCAGGTAATTGACTTACAGTCACATTTGCTGCAGTGTTATAGTGTCTTTGAAGTGGCCGTAGGTTGGGATTTGCAAAGCTCTCGCGCTTCTCCTCCGCGGCTGATTGAGAGTCAGATTCTGTGGGAGAGGGAGAGGCTGGGCGTCGCCATCATCGCCGGGCGTCCTTCGGAGAGCAGGTCGGGGTCTGGTGATGACGAGAGGGGCGGAGCTCCGAGAGAGGTCAAGGCACGCGGTGGGGTCGTCTCCGGGACGCTGTACGACTGATGGTCATTTTCAAGCACATTCTCTCTGTGTCTGAGGAGAGAGAGAGAGAGAGAATTAGAGCCTAAAGACCTATTGGACCCCCTGCTGGGTCCACGGTGGCAGACGGAGGGGATGGATTTTTATATTCTTAACACAGTGCAGATGAATGGTTGGAGAGGTGTGTGTAGTATGAGTGTGTATGAGCGTGTACGTGTGTATGTGTATGAGTGCATGTGTGTATGTGTGTGTATTATGTATGTCTGTGTATGAGTGTGTAAGAGTGTGTGTGCGTGTATGTGTGTGTATGTTTGTGTATGTGTGAGTGTGTATGAGTGTTTCCGAGTCTGTATGTGTGTGTATGCGTGTGTGTATCTGTGTGAGTGTCTATGTGTGTCTGTGTATGTATGAGTGTGTATGAGTGTTTCCGAGTGTGTTTGTATGAGTGTTGTGTGTATATGTGTGTCTGTGTGTATATGTGTGTCTGTGTTTGTACGAGTGTGTATGTGTGTGTGTAAGTGTGTGTGTGTGTGTGTGTGTGTATGAGTAAATTAAGATGTGAGGACAGATTCAAATATATAGGTAGACCTGATTGACATCATGGACAACCTTACGTGTTTCTGATTGTTTGTGAATGTGTGAGCTTGGCGTCCAACAGGGGTCACCATGACGACCCCTCATGTGAAGGGCTGCTTCTGGAGAATCAAACCATCACCAACTCATTTAGAGAAAAATCATGTTAAAATCCACAGAGGTCAGGAAGTGACCGATGTCTGGAGCAATGGCCTCTGATGTCACCGTGACGGGTGGAGGTGGTTTACTCCTTGTGGTCATGTGACGTCTGACCAGGAGTGCCTCCACTGAACCTCCACACCTGGATGTAAATGCAGCTTAATATCCTATGGATACAGTGTCGGTATGAGGGTTTGTTTGTGTGTGTGTGTGTGTGTGGCCTGGCGTGGTGGGTGTCTCTGCAGCCTCGTTAAGGGGAGAGCAGTAATGGATGTCAACAGGCTGGCCTCTCCTCACTGTGTCAACATTAATCACCAGGCCGGACGCCACCGGCCCACACCACGCCGCTTAGCACACACACACACACACACACACACACACTCAGGCTTTTCCTTCCTCACCTTTGCTCTTCGATCCCTGTTCTCTATCTTCCGTTTTCCTCTTCCCCTCCGATTTTCTTCTCCTCTTCTCTCATCCCTTCATTTTGGACTGTTCTTCATTTCTCTCTCTTCTCTCCCCGTTTATATATTGCCCCAACATGTGTGTGTGTGCCCCCCCCACACACACTTACCACTTAATCACGGCTGCTAATTACAGTCGTTCTCCACCGAAGCAAATGAGAGCTTCTTTCCAAAGGCACGGCCACACGGCCACACACACACACACACACACCGAGGACAGAAATTTAATTTGGAGTTCAGTTTCCATGAACCGTAATGTTTACCCAGAGCATCTCTAGAACCACGGCTTGGTGGTGCGTTCAGGTAACAACAGGCTCCAGGTGCACCCATAGGAGACAGGGGGCGACACCGTGAGACCAGAGCAGCAGGACAGACGCTTTGAGGGACACAAGGGAGTTGTGTGTTGACATGAATCCATCAGCTCGGGTCCCAAGCCGTCTTAGAGGAGTTAACTGGGGTCCGACTGTGGGTCAGTGGTGAGGGGGTCTGTCTTTCAATCAGGGGGTTGGCGGTTCAATCCCCGCCCTAGCTAATCCACTTTATCCTGTAGTCCAGATGCTCTCCATGTCATCCTGTAGTCCAGATGTCACCTCCTCGGCCTGCGGAGCTAGAGGAGCTGCTGTCTCCAGGTCTTTTGAAGCCGTGTCTTTACTAAGGTCCGGTCCTCTCTGATGTGGATCCTGAGGAACCCGTAGAGCCGTCGCCCTGAAGAGGATGAGTAAGGACATCCTCTTCTCCACCGTCCCTGTGGTCCACAATTAGCCCCCTGGCTCTGCTGGTGTTGAGATGGAGGTTGTTGTTTTGGCGTGAAGGTGCCGGGGCTCTGGCCTCCTCTCTCCTCTCATTAAAAGCAGTTTGTGTGTGAGTCTTCGCACTCAGCCCCGGGCTCTGTGCTCTCCATTAGCAGTTGGGCTGTAGCAGCTACTTGGCATTCAGTGGTCTTTGGCGCCGGCACCGACCCGAGAGACAGTGTCTTGCCTGAGGGTGTTAATGAACCTCGGGCCTGGCCCCGCCTCCACACTCATGGCTGCTCTCCTCACACGGCCTCACCTCTCCGTGGGATGACTGTGTTCATCCGAGTTGTTCTCCGTTCACGCGGTACTGAAGAACTACCGGCTGTGCTCGTGTTCATCTGAAGGAACCACTCCTCGCACCGTTGGGTGATTTCTCTCTCTCTCTCTCTCTCTCTCTCTCTCTCTGTATCTCTCTCTCCGTCATGCTCACTGAGGCTCGCTGGAGAAGATGAAGGCAGATAATGTCAGGTGGGTTAAATGTGAAGGTCCATGTTCAGGTACCGGTTGAAATGGCTGAAAAGCAGCAACCTGGGGTCTCGTTAGGCCCAAAAAGTTCTTCAGCCCCCCCAAATAATTTACCATTATTGGATTTAAAAGTTTTTTTTGTGTGATGTCATTAAATTAAACTATTGTTCTCAACACGGACACGTGATTATAACATGCTGCATATGTGCGTGTGTTCTCGTTAGACTAATTAGCGCAGATGTACTGACATCAATGCCCCCCCCCCCCATAAAAACAACAACGCAATAACACCCCCCTTGGGGCCTGGACCCCCCTATCTTCTACTCACGCCCCTGGCAGCAACATAGATAAAGTGCCGATTCGGGGAGATGTAACACGGTGAGCATGTGAATGAGAGTCAGGCCACGGGGTAAGAGGGGAAAGTGTGAGTTCCCCTGGTGGATGGATGGAGAATGGCAGTCCATTGGAATGTAGCTGAAGGGGGTGGGCCGAAGCCGCCTCTGTGACACCACATCTGAGGATGGATTACGTTGATGCGGTCGGCAGACACGCTGAGGCCCGGCTGCCTCCTCGAGGAGACCAACACACGCAGCCTTCCGCGCCCTGAGGGCGCACTGCAACATAATGACATCATCAGTGTGTACACACAGCGGCTCTGACGGGTTTCCATGAGCTCATACGAATAACGCGAGTGATGGCGAGCCTCCCGACACGAATCATCTGTAACTGTAGGTACGTCGAGGCTCCGACGCCTCGGGACACGGGGCGTCGACACGGCAACGGACCAACCAATGGATGGCTTTAGAGAGGCTGTACAGGAGGGTGTGCTATAGGGCGGCGGTACCTTGAGATGACCACGGCCGCGGCGTTGTCCCGTCCCCGTGGGTTTTTATTGAGTTAAAGTTACTTAGTTCTGGTTGAAGAAATAAATTAGATGTGGACTGCCAAAACCAAGACACCGATGGCTTCAACACAATAGTCCCGGAGCCAGTGGGTGACGAGTGATTTATTACACACACATATGGGGAACAACATGAAACTTTGCTTTAAAGAGAAAGTGAAAAAAATCACAGCATTTAACTTTTGAGAGCACGTTTCAGTTAAAGAGGCTTTTCAATGCAGGTTTTAGTTTTTGTATATTCTACTATTGTCCATGACGATGCTGACATCATTGGGCTGCAGTGTCGTGAGCTGGCCACCAGGCTACAGTCAGATATGAACTAAAGCAGCACAAGTCTAATTCACTGCACCCGCCCCAAAAAACACATCCTCAAATAAGAGTTCTCTTTAGAATTTGAGCAGTTTGAGCCATTTCTCACCGAATGAATGATACATTAAGTGCATCACACCCTTCTCCTGACTGCGATGCTCTACGAGAACGCTCGGTGCGCATTTGATTTGTGGTCTTAATGTTGTCTCTGTGCAAAGTCAGCCGGCCCCTGTCTCAGAGGTGGAGCGCAGCGTGGGAGGTGTTTTAAGGGAGCGCGCTCCAACTTTCACTCTCTGCCGGGGGAGTTGTCACTCTCAGTTTATCTCTTCATTTCCAGCAGCAGTCCCGGTGGGCTTCGTGTGCGTGTACAGGTACTGGACTGGAAACTGGACCGGGTCCATTACTGCATGCTCTTAGAGAGGAGGCCGACTGAGGAGCTTTTACTAAAAGGAGCTTTTACTAAAAGTTATATTTCGAACAACAACCAAAAAAAATAGCTTATGTCAATAACGGATTTATGACTATAATAATCTAAAAAATTTAAATTGCGGATGAAAACAAACTTCATTGTTTGAGGGCTCTCTGCGTGCAGGTGCACCGGTGGAGTTCCACTACTCCGCCCACTGGGACGGTGCTCCATAGAAACTCCTTCAGCAGCAGCTGATGTGCACAAGTGCTCTCCTGTAACGTTAGTGCAGAGGAACATTTTACCAGACCCTATGATTTTAGTTAGAACATAATACTGTCTGATACAACAAGTGTGTTTGAAGCTTCACACAACAAGTTAAATACTACTAACACATTCCACATTGCAACAGCGGTCTGTGTTCATCGTATTTAACTTGTTGTATTGTACTCTAAACTGTGTTAATAGTATTTAAATGGTTGCATTGTTTTTTAAATGTGTATCAGTAGTATTCAACTTGATGGATATGTGAAGACACATGTTATATTGTGTATATTGTACACATGTTATACTGTGTATAATGTACACATGTTATATTGTGTATAATGTACACATGTTATATTGTGTGTATTGTACACATGTTATATTGTGTATATTTCACACATGTTATATTGTGTATATTGTACACATGTTATACTGTGCATAATGTACACATGTTATATTGTGGATAATATACACATGTTATATTGTGTATATTCTACACATGTTATATTGTGTATAATGTACACATGTTATATTGTGTGTATTGTACACATGTTATATTGTGTGTATTGTACACATGTTATATTGTGTATAATGTACACATGTTATATTGTGTGTATTGTACACATGTTATATTGTGTGTATTGTACACATGTTATATTGTGTATATTCTACACATGTTATATTGTGTGTATTGTACACATGTTATATTGTGTATAATGTACACATGTTATACTGTGCATAATGTACACATGTTATATTGTGTATAATGTACACATGTTATACTGTGCATAATGTACACATGTTATATTGTGTATATTCTACACATGTTATATTGTGTGTATTGTACACATGTTATACTGTGCATAATGTACACATGTTATATTGTGTATAATGTACACATGTTATACTGTGCATAATGTACACATGTTATATTGTGTATATTTCACACATGTTATATTGTGTGTATTGTACACATGTTATATTGTGTATAATATACACATGTTATATTGTGTATATTCTACACATGTTATATTGTGTATAATGTACACATGTTATACTGTGCATAATGTACACATGTTATATTGTGTATAATGTACACATGTTATATTGTGTATATTTCACACATGTTATATTGTGTGTATTGTACACATGTTATATTGTGTATATTTCACACATGTTATATTGTGTGTATTGTACACATGTTATATTGTGTATATTTCACACATGTTATATTGTGTGTATTGTACACATGTTATATTGTGCATAATGTACACATGTTATATTGTGTATATTTCACACATGTTATATTGTGTGTATTGTACACATGTTATATTGTGTATAATGTACACATGTTATACTGTGTGTATTGTACACATGTTATATTGTGTATATTCTACACATGTTATATTGTGTGTATTGTACACATGTTATATTGTGTATATTTCACACATGTTATATTGTGTGTATTGTACACATGTTATATTGTGTGTATTGTACACATGTTATATTGTGCATAATGTACACATGTTATATTGTGCATAATGTACACATGTTATATTGTGCATAATGTACACATGTTATATTGTGTATATTTCACACATGTTATATTGTGTATATTTCACACGTTATATTGTGTATATTTCACACATGTTATACTGTGCATAATGTACACATGTTATATTGTGCATAATGTACACATGTTATATTGTGTATTGTACACATGTTATATTGTGTATATTTCACACATGTTATACTGTGCATAATGTACACATGTTATATTGTGTATATTGTACACATGTTAAACACGGCTTCACATCTGGAGGACCACTCACTCTATTTTTATATGGTTACACGAGGAAACTGTGAGGAACCCCCCCCCCCCCTAATCAGATCAGACACCTTACTGTACCTGACTGGACGGAGTCAGTTATGATATCAGACAACATGTTATTGTGTAATAGTCCACTGGCGTGATGCTAGCAGCAATTGTGATACACAGTCTGAAGGCTGAGTGGGTTAAAGTGTGTGTGTGTGTGTGTGTGTGGAGGGGGTGTGGGGTGGGGGGGGTTCCATCCAGAACCAGATGGTGGTTCCATCTTGTTCATCAGTAACACATGATGATGATTCCATCCAAGCCAACTCTCATCTTCGTGGGGTTGTGTAGCACTTCTTGTGAAACAGACTGGACGGGTCCTGCGTTGGGGGTCTTTAAGTTTCAATAATCTTCACATCTCTTTCCACAAGTGAGTTTCCCTTCCCCTCTGTATTCTGTTCTGAGATGCATTTCATTCATTGGGAATGACCTTGAGGTCAGGCCTCATTACTCCGTCTTCCTGCTGCTCTACTATTCCTTTGTTGCACTCCCCTTCTACTCCACCTGTGAGACAGTCTGTCTTTATCTCCTTTAAAACCTTCTTCGGCGGTGATGCTTTCGAGTTGTGCGTCGTGAACAAGGTCAAGGGATTTATAAAACACGGAAAGTTGTCGAAAAAGTAACAGCGCCCCCCCCCCCCCCCACGCTGACGTTCCGCTCCTTTTCCTTCAGTAATGTGGAGAAGGAACGGTCCTTCTGGAGGGCCATAACCATTTAGACGTACTTAGCAGAGCACACAGAGGGAGGAGAGAGGCTCCGCAGACGGAGCGCAGACAACGGAGCTCGTTTTAAAAGAGGGGAATGTGCTCCTCCACCCTCCATCACACAGGCAAATGATCCCCGTGGTTCTAAGCACCGACGACGACGACGACACATGGCTTTTCTTCCGTGCACCTGTTTTATGGAGTCGTTGAATGCACATTACCAGGATGCTTCTGAGAGGAGGAGCGGCGATGTACAGGCCCGCGAGCTGAGGACTCCATGCATGCGCTCGCTCATTGGCACTGATGAGCCGGCAGCCCGAGCTGCTACATACCCATCGTGGCCTTGCATGTAGGGGGCCTTTACAATTCAGTTTATTTTATATAGCACACATTTCAAACTCCCCTCAGAGGGCTTTAGTCTCTACACATACGACATCCCTGACCTTTGACCTCACATCGGATCAGAAACAACTCCCAAGAAATAGGAAAAAAAAATAAGGGAAGAGCCCTTCAGTGATTGGTCTGGTCCACGAGGTCGCCGCCCACTCTCTGCTGCGCTCCACCACACTTCATCAGTCGCACATTGGCTGCTTTTGTTTGCCGCCTGTAGAATAATAAGACGGTTCCACTTGTATTTGGCACTGAGCCAATCACAACCTGGGCAGCGACAGATTCCCCAATGTGCTTATGTAACAACATCATTATGACATCTTGGTTTGTTGTCCTCTGATGTCATGTACATGTGTTACTTCATGTGACAGAGATGCTGTGCAGCCAGATGGAGCCGCTCACCCTCTGTCACTTGGAGGCGGTTCCAGGTCAACGCTCTGCTCTCATTGGTCAGAAGTTGCCTCCCCCCCCCACCGGGCCAATCACAATGACCCAGCCGAGACCATCTGCGTGTTAAAGCCTCAGGGTGTATCTCTGCAGCCGGAGCGCGAAACACCATTGTTTTTGTTGTTGTCGTTGTTGTTGTTTGGATTGTTCGAGTTTAAAGCTGCCACAGTGACACTTCTCCGGCTGCTGACCTCAGCAAAAAGTATTCGTGAAGACAAAGTGTGAAAATATAAATCACAGACAGGTGAAATTAAATGCAGCGCGGAGAAGAACAGCTTGTCAAGAAATCATCAAATTAAAACACGAGGTCTATGCAAAGGGCTAATGCGTCTTCCTGCCCTACTCCCAAACAATTAGGAGGAAGCACGAGGGAGACGAAGTGAAATCTAATGTTCAGAGAAGTTTGAAAAGAACACGACATCCCACACGGAGCAAAGTGTCTGATGATGAATGCGTCGCAGCGCTGACGCCCGCCAACGTGACAACGTTTGAATCCATAGTTTGTTTGTTTTTAGTTAAAATATGAACTATCACAAAAATCACCCCAAAAAGTCCACAAAAGCAGTATTAATAACCCCACATCGGAATCACGCATCAACATCAGTTTTTATCAGATAGAACGATTGTTGCATACAGTGTGTGTGTGAGTGTGTGTGTCTGTGTCGGTGACTGTGTGTGTGTGTGTGTGTATGTGTGTGTGTGTGTCGGGTACTGAAATGCAGACTCAACAAAGCCATGTCTTATATGTTGCTTATGCTACTTATAAATGTGTTTATAGGCCTATATGAGGACACATATTTGTTTTATAGGTTACTGCTTTAATTTGATTTATTTATGGCACAATTTTGTGTTTTTTGTTTAAATAAAAAAACCCGAACCATGTCTTTTAGGACCGCCGTACGAACTACTGTGTTCTTCCCACGCCGACTTTGTGTCACGCTATTTAGTTTTTCGCGTGTTTTTAAATTGTCGATGATGCAGAAACCGTTTCATAACGCACCTCGTGGGGCCTCCCGGTGTTCTCACACGGCCTCCTGAACTGACTGACTTATTTATGTGGGGAGCTGTGACCAAGGGTAGGTGTGTGTGTGTGTGTGTGTGTGTCTGTGGTCTCTCACTTTAATTAAAACCTCAATCACGCCGTGACAAGATCGACTGGTGCAAGCCTCTCCTCGTGTGTGTGTGTGTGTGTGTGTGTTTATCCGAGTACGTGTGCGTCTAATTAACCAGTCAATCTCCGGCGTGTGCAGAGGGCCAGAGTTACAGATCAGGGAGGTGATGGGGCTGACGTGATGATGTCATATCAAAGACACACAAAGATAAAGTATCTTCCCAATTCGTTTCTTTGCGTTCTACTCTGTTCTTCCTCCTTTCGGCTCCAGTGAACCGTCACACACTTCACAGCGGCCCTGTTTGCCATGGAAACCAACCAAAATAATAAAGCGATACCATAACTGTCCACCGGTCAAAGAGCGGAGGTGAAGCGGAACGAAGACGTGCCGTCGTGAGCGTGCCGATCAGCTTCCCCGAGCCCGACCGCGAGGCTGGGAGCGCAACATGAGAGGCAATCGACCACAAAATAGCCAAATATTGTTATGACGGGAGAAGCGTGAGATGAACGTTTCATTTACTCGTCACCACTCTGCAGCCGTCCAGATGCCGTCTGGAGGGTGTGTGACGCTCCGGTGGAGGTTGTTACTTTCTCCTCTTGTACATTGGCAAAGGAACAAATCATCTCACACACACCTCACACACACACACACACCAGAGAACCTCTAACTGTGAGGAACAGTTGCGTCTTTAACGTCTTACACTTTCACTCTTCACTGATGAAATCGTTGAACGCTCCATAAAGAACCGACTGAAGGAACCTTGAAGCTGAAAGAAAGTCAAATACATCTCAATTAAAAGCCCAGGGGCGCCTAGAAGCCACGCCCTATTCACTGGGGGGCGTGGCTTCATGTTTACTGAGGGAATACATCATGAGAGAAATAGAGCCACTTATATATACTTCTATACAACCAGAGGAGTCACCCCCTGGTGGTCAGGAGAGAGAATGCAGCTTTAAGACATGAAGCATATACTTCTATACAACCAGAGGAGTCTCCCCCTGGTGGTCAGTAGAGAGAATGCAGCTTTAAGACAGCTCCGCATTGACTTCACATTCCACGCAATGTGAATAAACACCAACGTACATTTCATTTAGCGGGATGTTAAACTAGAAAGACCAAAAGACGTGGTGCGAGGATGAAGATCTATCGAGTGATTTCTACGTGATGTTATTCAAGAGCCCAATTATACAAGAAATATTAAAACTGGATTCGATGAATAATTTGATTTCCCATCTTTGCTGAGCAACGTGTCCCAGATGGACGCCTGTCCCAATTAACGGCCAGTTGAGTTCAGTGAAGCAAATAGAAGCCTGGGCAATAAATCACAAATGTACATTGCTATATTTGACCAAACCTCTGAGACACTGAGGAGCTGAAAAAAGAAATCTAAATGCTTGTCCTTATTTATTTTATCAGCCGGTGGACTTTTCCTCTGCAAATCAAACCTGTTCGGTTTAAACACAAGTTTTCCAGTTCCAGAATAACCCTCAAAAGTGCTGTACAGGTGTTACTGTACCTGTGTGCTCACCTCAACAGACCCCATGTGTTGCACAGCCCTGGGTCAATACTCTAAATCTGACCACTGAAAGGTAAAGGTGGTAAAGAATTCATAACTCACTTAAGTATCATAATTCTTTAATGATGACCAAACACGAGGCGGTCCGGCCGGCCGCCACCTGCCTCTCTGGGTCAAACCATCAACAGAACTGATGTGGAAAAAGGGTTTTCAAAATATAATTTACAAGGCGTATTTACAAAACCCAAAATACAAATGAGTCTGAGTGATTATATTATATACATAAAACATGATACCTAAATTAAAATAAAATACCATTAAATTGTGAGGCGACTCCTCTGGTTGTATAAACATACATGAGTTTATGTCTCAGTCTCCAGTTTCAAGTCTTCTTCTATACAGCATGATGTCATCATTTAGTACATCATGGTCATTAAGAGTCACACTGACCATAAAGCAGGGGACGCTTTAGGGGCGGGGCTACCAGGTGATTGACAGGTCCCTGATGCAATACACACACTCAAAGAAATAACTTGTAGGATTTACTTAATAAAATCCTCGTAACAATTTGCACTAACACTAACTAAGTAACTTTTACTGTTGAAGGATTAAGTAAATCCTACTAGACAGTGTTAAGTATAACATACTTAATTTTAGACTAAATAACCATGAAAATACTAAGTAATTGTTACTTAATTATGCTTAAACATAACTAATATTTATTTAGCTAATTAAGTAAAGTCCACTTAACTTTTTCACAAACAGTAATTTCAATGTTATGAAATTATTAAGTAAAATCTATCGTTTAGTTATGAATTAACTAAGTAGATTTTATTATACTTTTTCATTTGCAATTACTTAATTGTATGATATTACATTACTTATTATAATTATGTATATTTTCTTAATACTCTATTGATGAATGTTAATCTTTATACATCACAAATCACAGCCACAATGCAATTCAAAATATTTATTTTGTCAGCAAATAAAAGATTCAATTTTATAAAAACTCTTGTTTTTCTGCACTAAAAATTCAGTGTCAAGAAATTCACACTTAGGATAATAAAGAAAAATAAAATTAAAATATATAAACATTATTTGTTTTAATCTGCAATCAACTGACAGAACAGGTGCCTAACTTGACACAACACCAACATGTCCATGTTGAAACAGCTGCTGAACATTGCCAGTCTGTGTACATTTAGGCAACCGTGTATCACAAAAATGATGTTCCCCCCAGACCTGTCCGTAATCTATATCATAAAGTTCGGATTTTAACCTAAAAAAAATGCGCTTCCTTTTAACCTTTCAAAATAAAAGTCAGATCTATCTGTTAAGCGGAAGTAGTATAAAACGTCTATATTTATTCAAACAATACAATATAAAAGGCATACATCAAAATCAATAAGGAAAATGCTAAACAGTCAAACAACTCAAAACAATAAACCCTGCATGGCGTTATTTACAGGCGTTTTTACTTCTCATCAAACAAAAAGAGCAAGTACCCGGAAAAATCTGGGAAATAATTTGGGAATTGTTAATAAAACATGATTTACCCTTCAACTTCCACTGATATGCATGCAAAGTAATGCATCGCTTCACACACACACACACACACACACACACACACACACACACACACACACACACACACACTGCCACACACACACACACACACACACACACACACACAGGCACACACACACACACTCACACACACACACACACACACACATACTCACACACATACACACTTGCTGGTTACCTTCTGCCCCAATGGATGGGCCCTCCCCTTCCTACTCATGTCTAAAATGTATGTGCTTATGTTTTTCCTGGGGGTTGGTGTTTTCGCCTTCTTCCCTCATGTTATGCTGTAATCTTTCATTTCTTGTATTTCGATGCTTTTGTACCTGTACTATAAATATATCAATCAATCAATCAATCAATCATACGCACACACACACACACAGAATGACAGACACACACACACACAGACACACACATTACAGACACTCACATACATACACACACAGGCAGAGACACACACTCACACACACACACAAATACACATGCACGCATACTCTGCAGACTGACCCTTGACCTCCCAATTGTCTCTCAAATATAACCCTACTGCTTTATATTAAATATATTATATCTACCTTGAGATAAGACTTTGAGGTCATGGGGGGGAATACCCTCCACAAGAGAAAATTGTCACCGTGCCAATAACCCTTGTACGATCCTTAAAACCAGTCTTTTAGTTACAGTTTTTCTCGATTGATTACACACAAAAACTGGAACTTATAACACAATGACCACAACCTGTAACTCATGTGCCAACTCCCTAAACCAATTCTGCTAAACTATAAGCACAAGTATCTGCTTTAGACACAGATTTCAATTGTTAGCCACACCTTCTTCAAAACACTAAACACCATCTACTTTGCACACTTCATCAATGCCACACCTCCTTGTGTTCAGAGAGAACACACTGCTATTCAATTGGCAAAACTTCCATTTCCATGGCTGTTGTGCAATTTGGAATCAAGGCTTTAGCAATATAAGGGCCACAGGTGACCTCCTGATTTGAAGAAGAATGGATGAAAACATGGAAGGTAGAGGAGACCAGAGAGGCAGAGGAGTATTTTTGTTGTTCTTTTTTATTTACACTTTTCTTTCTTTTTTTGTTGACTGTACTGGTCTATTTTCTATTGTTTGTTCTGTGAAAAAATTAGAAAAAAGAAAGAAACATTTTTGTTGTATTGTTTTATATTTTGAGTTAAAACATTATACATTTACAATATTTTACAACAGGAGAAAGCGTACAGTACCACTGGACATGAAAAGGCATAATGCTCCTGATAAGGCCTTCATACTGGTGTTTTCCCATTTCATCGTAGTGTTTTCCATTGAGCACATCAGTGTTCAATCGATGCTTAGAATGTCTACTCATATAATGGGCTGTGTTTGTCATTTGAAAACAAAATACCCTTTTGAGGTGACATAACACTGTTTTGAAAGCAAAGTTGCATTTTGCAGGAGATATAAAGGGTTTTGTATTTTGTGTGAGTGGTTTTGGGATTTGTGTTTAGAGTTTTGAGAAAACGAGGAATGCTTTCAAAAAATGTGTTTAAGCAATCGAGAAAAACTGTAATATATCGCATCCCGCCAACATCTCCTTGCCTTCAAGGAGGATCGATACGTCAACGGGATCTTCTCCATCGGTGCCACGGACAACCATGATCTTCACGATGTGTTGAGATGCATCACTGCGGCTGTCCACCTGTATATAACATACAATAAGAATTTAGACAATGGTATCAACATATTAATTAACTAACAGCTAATTAAACATTACACAAACTTTGATACAATAAAAAGAATAAATAAATTAAAAAAACTTACCAGGCAGTCTTCAAATAACGCCTCCTCTTTCTCACCAAGGTACAGGATAAGGCTGCGGATAATAGTTTCTCGTTTCATCCCAATGCTTTGGTTCTGTGAATAGATAAATATGTTGTCAATACTGAACCCCTTGTTCATGCAAAATGAACTGCATACATCTGCAGAAACAGTGAAAGCAAGACTCATTTGTGGAAGCATGGAGTGTGGAGGAACATAGAAGCAACAGAGTAGGAGTAAGCCCCTGTCAACAACCACTTAAGTTAAATGTGACTAAAAATAATATATCGCCACTCATCATCACTGAGAGAAAGCCCCGTCCCCTTTTACGGGCGCGGGCTGGCCAGACGCGACTCTAAAAAACGCAGCCGCACCAAAAACGCCTTGTCAAAAACCTGCCGGGCAAAACAGCGCGGTGTACCTGTGGAGCGGACCTGCGTGCGCAACCAACCGTTGATTTTGGGTTCAAGATATTTAAAAAAAGAAAGGAAAGAGTACGGCGAACACCACCATCTACTCCATGAGTTGTGTCTCGATGGCGAGGCTTCAGTTGCACTTCCGACCGAGCAGGAGTCAGTTGAGCACGGTGTGTTCTTTAAATAAAGCTTTGTTTTTTACAATATTCTACTCAAAGCCTTGTTTCTTCTCATTGTTGAGTGCTATTTAAACCGCGCCGCCCAACTGCGCCCCCCACCAAAAAGAATTTCACCAGCCGCCACTGAAAGAAACCGACGGAGAACCAGACAGCAAACATTAGCTCACACAGCGCTGTCATAGCTAGCATGTTTCAGTCTTATTTCAGTATGTTCAAACAATGTACCGAGCGTTACTAACATAAAGCCGGCAGCTGTTGGAATATTGCGCCTCGCAAACGTCTTTCTCTCTCACACGCGCACAGACCATATATTTTCACAAGAGACTTACTGGGCGAAATCGCTGCTTTACGTTTACGTTAGCTATCAACTGCGCCAGAGATTTAGCAAATTCTTAGAAGCCCACATAATTGTCCATCCTTTAAGAGACACGATAACAACTACGGTAATGAAACCTATGGAGAACCAGACGGCTAACATTAACACAGTTCTGTCATAGCTAGCATGTTTCAGTCTTATTTCAGTATGTTCAAACAATTTACTAACATAAAGCCGGCAGCTGTTGGCTTGGAAAGTTTTAATACTGGAAAATCTTGGAATATTGCGGCTCGCAAACATCTTTCTCTCTCACACGCGTAACAAGGACCATATATTTTCAAAAACGTAGACGACTTACTTGTTCTGGCATGAAGCTCTCCTCCAACGTCTCCTCCAACGTCTCGTCTCGTCGCGTTGCCGCCTTGAATGTGTATCACGCGCGTCGATTGATTCAAACGCGATAGATGTTTAGATTAATTAAAATTTACTTACCTTTTTCAGTTTATGTTCAGTCATTATAAAACATGTAAACAGTATGAGAAATTGGGGAGTAACATTTACTCTTCCTGCAGAGTTAATTTATTGTATGATTAAAATGTGTAACTTTTACTTAATAAAGTCTAGTAATCAGTGAAACGTATTAATACAATGTAGAATATATACCAATTAATTAAGTATAATTTACAACACCAAAAAGTTCTTTTACATACACGGCATTTCTACGTCACTCTTCTGCATTCCAAATATGAGAATTTCCCTTTTTTGGTTGCAAAAAAAGCCAAGAGGCTTCATAACAGCAACGAGTGACGTCACCATGACGATGTCCACTTCCTGTACACGGTCTCTGCTCCTATAACAGCCATTTATCACAAGTCAACACAAAGTGTTCACGTGTAGCGCTGCCTGTCCGTCCAATGCCCTCTCTCTTTCTCTCTCTCCCTCTCTCTCTCTGTCTCTCTCCCTCTCTCTTTCTCTCTCCCTCTCTCTCCCTCTGTCTCTCTCTCCCTCTCTTTCTCTCCCTCGCTCTCTCCCTCTCTCTCTTGCTCTCGCCCTCTCTCTCTTTCTCTTCTCTGGCGTACATGACAGCAGCAACGAGGACAAGCTGTTTTCCCCGCTGATAAATATTCCGACACAACGCGCCTGACAGCGTGCAGGATTTTGGGATGGACAGGTTGTGTGTGTATGTATGTGTGTGTATGTGTGTGTATGTGTGTGTGTGCGTGACAGGCAGGTCGTCTCCGTGGTGCCAAGGCGGCGTTGAGAATTGGCCTGAGACGCTCCCTCCAGGTCTGAGCCGAGCAGACTCTGTGTAACTAGACCTTCGTTGTGCTCCCCCCCCCCAGCCCCCCCTCCCCTACACACACACACACACACACTCCCTGCCTCTTCAGCTCCCCCAGAGGAGGAGGGCCGGGCGCTGCCTTCTTTGCCAGCCAGGAAAATGCTGACATGCACAAGCTGGCATCCCTTCACTAGGAACAATCCCTCCTCCTAATCCTCTCTCTTTCTTCTCTCTTTTCCCTTGCCTTCCCTTTGCTGCTTAAGCAGCGCGTCCAGCCAAAAGCAGAAAATAGAGTGGGATATATATAGAAGGATGAGATAAAGTGTGTGTGTGGTGGTGGTGGTGGTGGGGGGGGGGGGTAGTGCCTCCTTTTCACTGGACACGGGGGATTATGTTTTATTATTTATGTCTTTCCCTTTTTTCTGGCTATCTCCCATTTCCCCTTTTTTCTCGCCTTTCTTTTAGCGCGCGGTTGCCAGATCCTGTCCTCTGATTACTGTTCCTCCATGGACGGCTGTCCTCTCTCCAACTGGAGAGGCTCAACACAACACTACACAACACTACACAACACAACACTACACAATACACTACACAACACAACCCTACACAACACAACACTACACAACACAGCACAAGAAAATACAACAGAACACAACACAACACAACACAACCCTACACAACACAACACTACACAACACTACACAACACAACACAACACAACACAACAAAATACAACACAAAAAATACAACACAACACAACGTAGCACAAACCAACACAGCAGCGTGGAGAGGGAAGCGAGGGGGGAGGAGACAGGGTGAGGCCTTACAGAATAAGCTCGAGGGTTGAAGAGGAGGAGGAATAAAGAATATACACTTTTATTAATCCCCAAGGGGAAATTAGTTCTCTGCACCCATCCTCCTTTTATTATTATTATGAGCAGGGCGGTGAGCGCCTGGGACACAATTCAGTGCCTCTGCCTTGCTCAGGACACACTTGCAACCAATGGGAGGGGAGAGCGGGATCGAACTCAACCTCATGTGCGAGTTCTTACTTCCCTGAGCCCCACTGAGCCAAAGAGGAAGAGTAAACACCTCTCGTCACATGACTGTTGGCCATTAATTGGTTAATGGATGTGTTGGTGACGACGCTGCTGTGCTGGAAACACAGTGCCGTGTGCAGCTGGTGGCCATGTTGCCCAACAACATGTTTATTCTCTTTCATGTTTTATTGTTGTATTAAACCTTTATTTCACCAGGTGAGTCCCTTTGAGATTAAAACCATTTCTTTCTTTCTTTATTCAAAAGCAGTGAGAGTTATCAGCATGAACTCACAGGAGTTGGAAGGTGTGTGTGTGTGTGTGTGTGTGTGTGTGTGTGTACTCGCTGTCCGGGCTCCACCATGCTCCCTGTTGACATCAGGCCAGAAGAAACCCTCCACTCCTCTAAATATACAAATTATCCATCCAAGCGTTTTTAAACCAATTATCTCTTCATAAAATCTGGAAGGAACTAAATGTGATTAAACATTCACAACATTAGTCCAGGCGCTCTTCAATGGACGATAACGATGTGGCCAGTAGCACATCACGCGTTTGGTGCAGTGATGAATGATCTTTGGACAGCTGTCCAACGCACTGATGCATGCTGGGAGGACAGAGACCTGCTCCTGGCTCGTCTCTGTCTTCATCCCTCTGTCCCACTCTTCCCTCCATGTTTCTGATGCATTGGATCCTCTCTTTACCTCACACCGTATTCACTCTCTATCCATCACCACCGTTCTAACACATGCTCAACATTGCCTTGATTGGGAAATCTAATAATAACAATAATAAGACAGAATGATCTCAAATAACCGCCGTCAGACGTGTGAAACCTGGAAGTAGTTTGCGACGCGCCTCATTAAAAACGATGCTCAAACATTTACATGGGTTTGTCACTGAAATGCCACCAACAGAGCATGCTACGCGGTTAGCTGCTAACGCTAGCGGTCTTCTTTGTGCATCCAGGTGTGTGGAGGCTTGAGGATGTAGCTCGAGGGCTGTGAGTCCAACACACTCACACACACTCTCAAGACAAAGAAAAGGTTAAAGATCATATAAAAACATTCACTCAGAACTTGTTGTCGTCAAACCTCTAAATCCTAATGATTCAATTCAATTCAATTCAGTTTATTTGTATAGCCCAATTTCACAAATTAAAAATTTGTCTCGGAGTGCTTTACAATCTGTACACATAGACATCCCTGCCCCAAAAACTCACATCGGACCAGGAAAAACTCCCAAATAACCCTTCAGGGGGAAAAAAGGGAAGAAACCTGGAGGAGAGCAACAGAGGAGGATCCCTCTCCAGGATGGACAGGTGCAATAGATGTCATGTGTACAGAGGGACAGATTTAGAGTTAAAATACATTCAATGAATATGACAGAGTGTATGAATAGTTCATAGTAGGCATATTCCACGATGTGGTTGAAATGAAGGAACCTGTGTAATGCTGTCACACACACACACACACACACCTCATGTGTTCATCCACAAGATGCTGGACATTATGTTTCTCTGCGATGTCGCATCATCGTCGCCTTGTCGACTGTGTGTGTGTGTGTGTGCGTGTGTAAGATGTGTGTGGCATCACATTTACGCCTCCTACACACTGTCACACACACACATACTCACCGACAGTGTGTGACTCAGGGAGATATTCTGAAGGTGTTGCTCTGTTGCTCTTGTTCCAGCCACACACACACACACACACACACACACACGGACAGCATCATGACGGATGATTCTTGACTTGAAATCTAAGTGTGTGTGTATCTGGTGATAAATGACTCCCGTGGTTAACGCCCAGCTGGAGACATACATCATGTTCAGCTTTGTATACGTGCATAACGCAGGAGGATCATTATAATGGTGGAATACAACTCCTTTTAAACCTCTAGTGGTAATACACTAACCCTGTGCACATCATATTTATATTTAGAGACGTGATACTTCACAAGCCACAGTGCACATATGAAGATATTGTTTCGATGCTGCGAGAGACATTTAGTTCTCATGTGCTTCAATGCAGAGGATCACTATGAACTTGACTGTAAACCTCGGGCTGAGCACAGGGACCCCTTCTCCTCCTGTGTATCTCCTTCATGACTCATACATGTCAGTATTGTTGTGGTACTTTATTCATCATATTCTGTGTGTCAAACAGTCCATCCTGACCTCACCTGTGTCCACCTGCATATATCTTGCTACCTCTTGATGAGCATATCCCTCAGGCCACGCGGTAAACATCCAGATGGATATGTCAACACTTGTATCAACTCCTCTTATCTGGTTGGTGAAAGGACATTTAATCAGGAGCACGAACAGGAACCTATAAAAACAAGATCTGTCCATCAATCTCATGTCTGTGAGCGTGAAGATAACGTCAGAACACGTTTAGCTTAGCTTAGCGTAGCAGCAACAAACACATGTTCCTCTCTGATGTTTAGTCCTGAAACTAACACACATGTAGACATGTATGTGTCTGATCTCTGAGTACACTTTGTCGTTGTGTTTGTCACTTAATTATCAATTATCTGGTGATGTGGTTTCTGTAGATGGCATTGCTCTAGCATCCAACACCACTGTAAAGAATCTCGGCGTTATCTTTGATCGGGACTTGTCCTTTAACTCCCACGTAAAGCAAATCTCAAGGACTGCATTCTTTCATCTACGTAATATTTAAAAAATCAGGCACATCTTGTCTCAAAAATATTCATAAAAATTGGTTCACGCGTTCGTTACTTCGAGACTGGATTACTGCAACTCCTTATTATCAGGCTGCTCTAATAAGTCTCTTAGGTCCCTCCAGTTGATCCAGAATGCTGCAGCTCGTGTTCTCACTAAAACTAAGAAAAGAGATCACATGACTCCTGCACTAGCTGCTCTGCACTGGCTCCCCGTAAAATCAAGAATCACATTCAAAATGCTCCATCATATCTAAAGGAGCTTGTAGTACCATATTGCCCCACTAGAGAGCTACGATCAATAAATGCGGGGCTACTTGTAGTTCCTAGAGTCTTAAAAAGTAGAATGGGAGCCAGAGCCTTTAGTTATCAAGCTCCTCTTTTATGGAACCAGCTTCCACCTTCAGTCCTGGAGGCAGACACAGTCACCTCGTTTAAGAGTAGACTTAAGACTTTATTCTTGATAGTCTTATAGTTGGAGCTGAATCAGGTTCACCTGGTCCAGACCTAGAGATGCTGCTATAGGCTTATAGCTGCTGGGGGACGTTTAGGATACACTGAGCACCTCTCTCCTCTTTTCTCTCTACTTATGGATGAATTTTCATCTATCCATCACACATAACTAACTCTGCTTTCTCCCCGGAGTCCTTTTGACTTCTCATAGATCCCATCTGCCTCCCATCATCGAGGTCTGGATCGTGGAATATGCCTACTACCAACTATGCCATGGCCCTGCTGAGACTCCGCCCACTCCTCTCTACCTCCATCAGCCTGATGGATCATCGAGGTCTCGATCGTGGACTATGATTACTACCAACTATTCATACACTCTGTCATATTCATTGATTGAGTTGTTACTGTGTTTTTATTTGTGTATAATGATTCCTTCTGTACACATGGCATCTATTACACCTGTCCATCCTGGAGAGGGATCCTCCTCTGTTGCTCTCCTGAAGGTTTCTTCCCTTTTTCTTCCTGTGAAGGGTTATTTGGGAGTTTTTCCTGGTCCGATGTGAGGTTTTGGGACAGGGATGTCTATATGTACAGATTGTAAAGCACTCTGAGACAAATTTCTAATTTGTGAAAATGGGCTATACAAATAAACTGAATTGAATTGAATAAATCATATTGTTTCAACGGAATTGCTATTTTTTTTGTGCTAACTTTTTGTTAGTCCCTGCCATGAGGCTATGGTGGTTAGCTTCATGTCTTCCTCCACGGTTTCCTCCGCCTCTCCCCCAGTAATGTCAGCTGGGGTCAGGTCCAGGTCTGTGTGTTTCTGTGTGTTGTCATTGGTGTGTGTGTGTGTGGAAGTCACCAGTAGGTTTACCTGAATGAAGTCTTTCCACGCCACCATCTTGTCTTCATTCTGCTGGAGGAACGACCACGCCCGCCAGTCGTCAGCGTGATTCCTATGTGGGATTGTGCATTTGTGTGTGTTGAGAGTGAACTTGAGGAGAGGGCATCTTCAGCCTTGACATGCGGTCTGTGTGTGTGTTTGTGTGTGTGTATGTGTGGTGTAGGAAGTTGTTCCTTTGTTCCTCTGAGCCAAGGCAGTGGGGAACAGGGTTCTTACTTCCGTCTCACACCAGTGAACAGGTGTGGGGGGTCAGGCGGAATGTGTGTGTGTGTGTGTCTGTGTGTGTGTACCGAGTGTTGCTGTAGAACATGTCGAGACGTGGCGCTCAGTGGCGTGGAACTGATTGCCCTGCCAAACCCTGACAATTACCATCCGGGCTTGGAGACATCGCCACACACACACACACACACATACACACACTTTCCAATTCCGGGCTTCAGTTTCCTCGTCCTCTCCAGCCAGCGATGCTTGTCGTTCTCTGACCACCGTGTCACTGAGGGAGATATGTGGAACGGGGAGCTACACCCCGGTAATGTCTCCGCTCTGCATTCCTTCATCGAGCGTCTCAACGTGCGGCGCTGCGGCGGTGGAGGGTTGAGCTGCTTTCGTAATGACCATCGGTCTGTTCACAACACACACATCTCGACACATACACTCACACACAACCCTGAAGTCTGTGTAGCCGAGTCACTGTGAGGCGACTAAAAGCATTTGAGGCACATCCATGAGCATGTTGATGATGAACAGACTGACGGTCCTCCACTTAACATCACATTTACATTACATTTGGAAAAGCTCATTTTTACTTTACTCCAACGAAAATATGGTGCTTTGATTATGTTTTTGTCAACATAACAAGAAAATGAAAAAATTGTTTAATTTTAATTTTAAATTCTTTTTATATATTTTGTTCACATTATTTTGTTCTTTAAAAGCTTCGTAACTTCAATGTGTTGAAGGCTTGAACCAGAGCCGGATGTAGGATTCAAAGAGAGAGGGGGCTAAGCTCCCAGGGAGCAGGAAGCAAGGGTATGTTTGCAATTCTTTTTGAGGGGGGGCGGATATCCATTGTTTACGACCATGGATGTCACAGATTACTTCATATATCGGTTCAATCAGAAAGTGGTTCTGCTCTGTAGTTTTGCCTCATTCAGTATCTGATAACAAAAGAAACAGAATTTCAGGGTCATAGTGATATTTGATGCACATTTGGACACCATCACTGAGAGAAAGTAAAGCTAAATGTAAGCAGGTAACAGTCGTTAACAACTACCGATATATTATATTATATATATATATATATATATTCTGTAACTACCTGGACTTATAGATCACTCCGTGCATCGTTTTCTTTGAGCTAACCTCATTGGCTGTAATCCTGGTTATCGTTGAGAGACGTTACTTGGCAGAGTGAGACAGCCAGAGCAGCAGCCTCCCCCAGGTCCTAGTGCCCGGGGATTATATCGTTAAGTATGATGATGGCTATTAGATTGTAATTTGAAGGAGAAAACATACAAACCAGAATGCACACACACATGTAGCACGTTAGTTATAAATAACGTGTACGAATGAGAAACAATAGTTTCATTTAAGGACATCATTACATATTTTCTTATTATTTTATTTTAAAGCCAATAATGTCACATTACATGGGGGGGGGGCTGAAGAACATTTTACGCCCCTGCCTTGAGCCCTATAGTGAGTCTGAGTGATGACTTGTGTGGACTCAGCAAAGTGGCTTTAAATACTGGAAACGTCCGTTTTTACAAGAAACCACGTTGACAAAAGTTATTAATAGTTTTGTTATCCTTTCCTTTATAGAGTGCTTGTCTCTGCGAGCTTCTCCTCGGCTCTCTCTGTCGGGCTGAGCTTCTCCATTCACACACACACACACACACACACACACTGCGGTGGAGACGCTGTGAAGTGAAGCAGCTGACGTGAAGATTACTCAAGGCGGCGACAACTGCACTCGTTGCCGTACGTGCAAACACAATATTTGCGAATAAAAAGCAAATACTCAATCAAAGCTAACTCAATCAGCCGTGTCCTCAGTCTCTAATCCAGAGATGTTTACACAAGCACAGCACACACCGATTGGCCGAGAGCTTTTTCTTTCTTTGTTTGTTACAAACAAGCTCCAACAGATGCTGCCTTTGTGTCGCCGAATCGTTGAGCTCAGTTAGTTCTTGTCTTCTGAGACAAAGCATCCTCCTCCCTCCAGCAGGGGGACGCAGGGGGAGGGCTTCTTCATTCTTTATCAGCTTCACTCACAAATGTTTTTCATTTGATTGACGTTTTACGTTTGTTCCCAGTGAGATATTAACTGACGTTAAACAGTACGTTATAATCCTGTTGTGAATTTGTTTGTTTTTAAATTCTAAACAAAAGCAATTCAATGTTGTCCTGAAGAAGCATTTCTACTTCTACCCTAAACAAACCCTCCCTGCCTGAGGCCATTGTAGTTCTCCAGCATGCTTGGAAAGGGAGGTATGAGCAGAGGGGTAATTAGTTTCTTGCAATCTGCAACCTCACAACTAGATGGCACTAAATCTCCACACTGCTCCTTTAACCACGGGACAGGGGGTCCACCTCCCTACCTTTGAAAACCCTACTTGATCGGACCACACCCATCGTGATCTCAACCTCACCTCGGGGAGAGGGATCCTCCTCTGTTGCTCTCCTGAAGGTTTTCTTTCCCTTTTTTCCTGTGAAAGGAATGTTTGGGAGTTGTTCCTGATCCAATGTGAAGTCAAAGGTCAGGGATGTCTGTGTGCATAGATTGTAAAGCCCTCTGAGGCTAATTTGTAATTTGTGAGAATGGGCTATACAAAATAAACTGAATTGAATTGAACCTCTAAAGTAGGGGTCGGGAACCGATGGCTCGCGAGCCATATATGGGTCTTCCAATGACGATATATGGCTCTTTTGAGTTTGAGTTAAAAAAAAAAAATCTCCGCCCGCCACTCTGTAATTTTCTCTATCGCGCCAGATTACAGCAGAAGTAATGTCAGGTCCCTTTCTTAAAGACGTCTTTGTTCTTTTATTAAAGTAAACGTGTTATTGATCGTATCTACACAACAGCATGTCATTCTGTCTCTACGTGCCGCGGTAACACTTCTCGGCTCGCCGTCTCGCGCGCCGCAGAGCTCCGATGCCGGCGTGTGCGTGCGCATCGGGGCGGAGCAAATAAAAAGTCACCTGCACCCCCCCCCGTAGCATCATGCAGCACCAGAAGTCGCATTAAAAGCAAGACATATTTAATTTATTATACGTTAAAAATACTATATGGCTCTCAATGAAATATATTTAGAAATATTTGGCTTTTATGGCTCTCCCAGTCAAAAAGGTTCCTGACCCCTGCTCTAAAGTGTGCATGTTGCCCTTCTGGGACTCGACCTCAGTGACCTCAGCTACTCTGTGGTCACTTATCAGGTCCTCGGAGATGTCTACAACGCCATCTTTTGCCATCGTGATGCACACAACTCACCCAGTGTCGCTGTTTCGGCTGATAAAAATGGAAATGTGGATTTTTTTAGTTATCTATGAAGATTATCAGTCATCCAAGATGCAACTTTACTCAAGCATGTAACAAAAGAAATGGCCTCCGAGATGTTATAGCTTGATTGAGCCCATTATGATGCCATCAAACCCGCGTCGTGCCTCAGGCTGTGTGAAAAGCTTCATACACTTTGTGTGTTGAGCATATTGTCCTCACACATTGTCGGGTTGTGTGATGAACTCTGAGATTGCGTAACTGCGTGCCGATGTGTCGTAGCATAACTGCGAACACGCACACACACATGTACGTGTTCGCTGTGCATGAATGTTCAACGCGGCTATTTCAAGCCCACCATCATTATCTTTGTCCCCGAGTAGAACTCTCCTTTAAATATGCTAATTCGGCTGGTGGAGGCTGTGGCAAGGTAATTGTTGAGCTTGTTGAGTTTGACAGTTTGCCTTGTTGTGTTTGTAGTTTGAAATGCGCTCTAAGTACAGACTTAACACAAAAACCTCTGTGCGCTACGAGGCTTGTTTATTTCTCCACAGCCAATAAGAAAGGCTTAAACCCACATGGCCTCTACTTCGGTTAGTATGGGCGGCCTGACAGCACTCACAGGTGTCTTAGTGTAAGCCTGCAATAATCCGTGCGTACATACATGGCGTGGTCATCGCGATGCATCCGTGTGGTCAGGAGACACTCTGGTTGGCGGTCGGCAAAGCTCGGTGGACAAGAAGCCGATAAAAGATGCAGAGTGACGGCGTCTACGTGTGGCGGCTCATGCTGCCGTGTGATTGACAGGCGGCGGATTCAATGGAGCTCGTTGGCAGGTGTTTGAGCTCACTGTGCTTTATGGCTTCTGCTTCAGGGATTAATAAGAGGATGCTCGCCAAGATGCTGTTGTTAGAATATGAGATGTGCTGCTGGCCCTTTAATCACCAAACCCCAATAGTCTGGAAAATAAATCCCATTTGACCGTCTAACATCCAAGAATACACAACTTCCTTGCAACAAAGAGGTGCGTTACAAATTATTATCATCACATCTCATATTATTCATATCTATTACAATGTCGAATCATCAACAATTTCTCTCCTAATTCCTAAATCTCACCGAACCAACCATGGGGCAGTGTTGAGTGGGGCGGGGCATGAGGACAGGATCGCTCTGATGACACGTTCTGCATAATAATTAGCCATGCGCTTCTTTTTTTTGCATGGTGAGTGATTATCTTATCAAATTAATTAAATTATCGTCCTATGGAGAAAGAAAAAATTCTGACTATTGGGCTTTCTGACTTTGGGGTATTTGGATTTTTAGCATTTAGAAAACCTCAACCAACTTGTTCATATCTTGTCTGTAGAGGCGGTGCTTCACTGGACCTGGGAGGACGTAGTTGGGTGAGGGGAAAGAAGAAGCTTGGTGAAGAAGAGTCTCTCACACCTTCACGAAGTCCAGCGTAAACCAGTTTGATATTACTGTAAGTAAAACATAGGACCGTTAAACGGAATTTTACCCGCCTTAGCAACCGCTTCATCAAAACCACGAGGAGCAGTTCGTCACTAAAATAAGGATCGTTGGCCCATCTTAAGGCTCGATCACACCAGACGCGAGTCTCAAAAACGCGTCGCTCGCAAAACCATAGCAAAAGCCTTTCAGGCGAGCCTTTTAAATGCCGCGCGTTTTTCAGGCGCGCTTAAAAGTAAAAGTATTTTCAACTCGGCCAAGGCAGCCAATCGAGTCAAGCAAGAGGCCCAAGGCCAGGTCAAAATGGTGGCTCACCCCACTTGGACTGAGTCCGGAGGACGTTTGTAGTGTTTATGGACCAAACAATAAACCGTCCACTCTCTTATGTTCACTGCTGTAATGGGACTCTCCATCAGCAGCACTCTTGCTAACGTTACTAGACTCCTAGTTTGGAGTTATTAGTGCAGTGCGATGAGGCATTGAAGGCACTCGGTGACTCAGCGTTGTTTAACATGTGTGGTGGTGTTTGAACATCGGTGCTATGCAGATCCACAACTCCAGTATTCTAAACAGTACTAATATTCAGAGATGAGAAATGACCCTTCAGTACAGCTGACGCTCGGTGAGCAATAACTAATAGCCTCTTAATATACAACACAGGACTCGACTTATCTGTGTTTACACCCAAAGGCCTGCGGAGGCTTTTTGTCTCAGCTGAATTGGTAATTTAAATATGTTTGAACCATTTTGTGTGAATACATTTTCAAGTGAACCGTGTCTCCATCACTTCACAGAAATGTACGGTTAGGGCGTTAAAAAGCCTCAGGATCATAATTCAGACCATGCGTCAGTAAAACTGTGCATAGCTATGATAATTAATTAAGAAATACTCCATCGACAGGCGAACTGTGATTTTAAAGGGGCGGAGGTCAAAGGTCAGGGATGTCGTACGTGTACAGGTTGTAAAGCCCTCTGAGGAGAGTTTTTAATTTGTGATTTTGGGCTGTATAAAATGAACTGATTTGAATTACTAAAGCAGAAAACAACTATTATCTACGTCATATTGTAGTCATTAGATTATATTGAAGATTCCGGTTTAACCCTCTTTGGGTGAGGAGAGGACGGTGTGCTGCCGAGAGGGAAGAAGCCTGCAGAACTAAAGAGGCGGCAAAACGGAGAGAGATGAAGAGCTATTGAGAGCGACGGGTGGGAGGTAGAAGTGGAGAGGAAAAGACAAATGTGTGGACGGTGGATGAGTAAGAGAGGAGGAGGAGGAGGAGGAGGAGGAGGAGAAGCGAGAGGAGGAGACAGGAGGAACGGGATCTGAGGACGTCAACTTTGTCAACTTTACAATTACTATTTTAATTCTGGTTCGGACTAAATACAAAACCAGGAGAGAAGAAACTGCGGCAACGTACAATAATGCTGTTTTAATATTTAACAAATGACCTTTGTGCTCCCAGAGGCCGTATTAAATCAGAAGTTTATGGATACAAATCTTTATTGATAACAATTAGAACTCCTTACACTGAGACTGAAGACTAACTTTCGACTAAATAGTCTAACTATAGTCTGAAAGTGTAAATGTCGTCCTTCTTCCACGTCAATGTCATGTATAGTGGTTATTGGCAGAATAAGACACATTTAAAATGATGAAGGAAATACATGATTGGGTTTTAAAATTCAGTATTTGCTTTGATAAAATAAATCTTTGAATTAGTAGTTTTAATTATGCGTCATAAGCTGTTTAGAGCTTGTGGTAGGAAGTGTAATAATACACCGAATCTCATCCCCTTCAAAACTATCAACAGTGATCTCGATATTTATTCATCCAGTTAATCATCAGCGCCAACTAAACTAAATATGAATTCATTAAAATTAGATGAAATATTTTGTTATTTCAATGAATCCCCAGCACCCAAACCCAAAGATATTTAATTTACAGTTCCAGAAAAAAGAGTTGAAACAAGATACAGTTCAACGTTAATGTTTAATTAATGACTAAAACAAGTAATTATTATAAAAAACATTGGGAAAAGTATTTTCTGGTCTTCAATATTGTACGTAAAATGTAAACATGGATGTAAGATTTTCTGGTATTCAGTCAATGCTAATCTGTTAAATATGTCAATTTAAAAAACTGTCACATTTTAATACAGACATTCGGAACACGGTACTCTCTGGATTAAACATGTATAATTATTACACCTTGAGCTGTAGACACCCTGTGAGATGACAGAGGGAGGGGGATGATGTAAAGAAGGAGACCACAAAGACAAGATACTCCTGAAGGCAGAGAACCGTCTCATGATTGCTGCTGTTTAATTATACATGTGTGCTCGGAGCTCCGTCCAATCAGGAAGCAGCTCCAGAGTCTGCCAACCGCTTCATAGAATATGCACCACACACACATCCATTAGTTTGGCATAAAGAAAATGAAGTATATATACATACATATACATGATTAAAGAGCACATGAGTATTATCTAGTGTACTGTATGTCAGCCTGAATAAACTGAAATATTTTCATTTAGATAAATGTCTGTTATATATCTATCCCTGAATGGAGGAACCATGGGGATTGAGTCTGTGGCCCTGATTTGTGGCACACAGAAGGGAAGTTACGATATCACACCTGCAATTACCCAATGCCGCCACAGGGGCCGCCAAAGTGAATGAAAAGGTGATTGTCTAGAGCAGTGGTTCTTAATGTTATCGGAGGTACTGAACCCTGCACTTTTCATCAGTGCATTAGTTGAACCCTTCGTACTTAGAAAAATAAAATATGATTTCTTCAAAACATAGCTAACGTAGCTGATTGGCTTTCGCCACTCAGCGCCGGGCGAATTCTTCGCTTCGGTATACTCGTTCTATTCACGTCTGTGCATTGACTTCGCAACGCTTTTGGTGTGAACGCAGCAGAACACGGCAAAGAAATAATGGCGAGTTGCCCAAAATGTCGGCAGCCAATTTTTTAACGCCCGACCAAAAAATTCCCGACATTGATGGCGTAAACTGGGCTGTGCTGCGTGAGTCTTGACTGCAGCTGAAACCCTAGGAGTGACTCGCTGAAGCCCTGGGATTCGATTAAACCCAGGTCAAGAACCACTGGTCTAGATTGTACAATCCTCCAGTCCAAACCACCCAACCACAACGGTGATTTGTTCCAACACTCTTATCTATATGGTTACTCTAACTTTTTATTCCAGGGACAAACCAATAATCTTCAAAATGACCAAAGTAATATGTAGTAAACCTACTTGACGCATGGACCACGACTCAAACAGCGGTTTCTTGAGTGAAAGTCCTGTGTATGTTGGGCCACTCCATCCACCCAGCTCTCTAATGGCCAACAATACATGTAACTATGGGTGTTAATAAGCTGCTTGTACAAACCACCGTCTGGGGCCGTATTTGGGGGACAGTCTCAGATCGTATCCTGGACAAAAAAAGAGGAATCTGCACTGTTCAGATATATTACACAAATCTAAATCGACAGCAACCCATACTTGGTTTATATGATGTATGCTATCACTGGCATGTATATGTACACTCATACAACGGTTTGTGTGGCATTCAACACAAACAGGCAACATGTACCGATGTCTGCTCTCAATGCATTTGGTCTTTTAAAAAAAACCACCGTCACAAGATGTCACAGCTCAGTTAAGTTCATCCTGGGTGGACGTCCATCCCAGAGAACGGAAGTGTAGTCCTGAGCTGCAGGAGGTGGAGGGTACCCTCACCTTTGTCTCTTCTACTAGACGTGTGTGTGTGTGTGTGTGTGTGCCCTCGATACCTTTCCTGCCACATGTATCCTTAAGATCTAACCTCACATTGACGGAAAGTAATCACCATTGAATATCGACGATGCCTCTGCAAAGGTTACAGTATTGACCGGAGCTGAGGCTCATGGGAAATCTGCTGCTGTCGGTCCGCCCTCGAGCAAGGCACCAAATCCACAATTCCTCCAGTGTCTACGCTCGGTGACGGACGGATGTTTATCCGGCACTGCTCGGTGGACCTTTTGTGGGTTCCACCTCAGAGATGTCTGTTTGTGGACTGAGGAAGGTGACGGTGAAGGACACCCACTGAAGAGTCCGTCTTTGTGTGTCTGTCTTCCTTCTGCAGACGGCTGACTGGACGGGGAGATGCTGACGGTCTAACAGGAGCTCCTCACATCTCTTCTGCCTCCCAGACACAGAACACCACAGCTGGTCCAGCAGGTAGGCCTCCACAGCACAGTTCCCATCGCGGCTTCTGCTCTGGATGTTCATGACTCCTTCAGGGTTCCATAAGTCTTGATGCTTCACCCTCACGTGTTTGTTATTGTGAAAAATAGCCATAAATTCACAAGACTCATAACTTCAATTGATTAACAGGTTCATACACACACACAAATATTGAACGCCTCCCTTTTAGTCCCTGTCAATTGACTCAATTGGCGGTGTTGACGCGTTTACCACCAACAACTTTGAAACAGATGCCAGTGAACGCACCATTGGCTGTGCAGTGTTGTTTGATTCCAGTTCTGAATATTCACATTATTGGGGTCCACATTTGTCTGTTTGTTGTCCTTATTTTTGATATGTTAAAAAGTGATTGCTAATGCTGGAAAATTCAAGGCCAATATTAAGTTCCTAATATATTCAAATGGGAAAATGACAACCATTAAACATGAACACCCTTCAACATATCAACCTTTCCACATATCAACCATTCAACATGACAACCCTTCAACATATCGTCCCTTAAACATATCAACCTAATTAATTTATTGTACAGGAAACTATCACGACTTGGCGGGGAGCCACGGGAAGTAGGACTCAATTGCAGACCGTAGAGATACCACAAACAAAGTACTTTACTGGGCAACACTTAGAGACGAACCGACAAAAACAAGAGGTCGACACAGACTAAATACACAGGGGAATGAGGCACAGGTGAAAACAATGAGGGCGGGGTCTGCAATCACACAGGAGGAAACAATCACAGGGAGACAGACGACACAAGGACTTCAAAATAAGACACAAGACACAAACTCCGGGTCATGACAGAAACTAGTATTTGACTCCTTACAGCAAACACATATATACAATACACCACAGCGCAGCATTAAAGACATACACATCATACAATATACATAATGCATGGTACCAGCAATGGAGTCATATTGATAAATGAAGAAAACTATAATCTTACTAACCATGGTAACAAGGATGTCCTATGCATCACTGAGTGCCGACTCAACAGAAAGAGAAAGGAAGTAGAAACCGAAGGGGTGAAGTCCAGGCTCCAGATGCTCCGGCAGTTTCTTTTATTTCTGATGTAAGATATGAAGTCAGGGTGTGGTTTTATTAATAATGATGCTCATGAATTTATTTTGAGTCTTTGGGCTCTTCGTGTCCCCAGAGAAGAGTTTTAGCAAAGTGCTCGATGATGATATTAATAGTTCTTTCTGAACATGACCGGGTCAGAGTTAAAAGGCAGATCTGGTCCCTATTGAGACCTCCATCACATGTTCTGCTGTCTCTGATGATGATGATCTCCATCACATGTTCTGCTGACCATCAGAACAACAAACAGCGGTTCCATCTCCTGTTTCTAGCCCGGCTTTGCACTCTCAGGCTTATGAATTATTAAAAGTCAGACGATAAGAACGTTACTATTATTATTCTAAGCTGTTGGCTGGAAGCATTAATTCATTTTAAGGAACTGGCTTAATAACCCAGAGAAGACATTATGATCAGGGTTATACTCTATAGTGTTGAGGTTTATTGAGTTGCCCACAGCTGTTATGAGAAAAATATGGTTGCTATTGGACGCCGTGATGGAACCTGGGAGGTTAATACTTCATTTTAGTAGTAGTAGTTGGTGTGCGCATGAGAGAGCTGTTAATAGCAGTTCAATGGCTCCGTTGTTCTCCGGAGGCTCGTTTCCGTTCTCGGCTCTCACAGAAAGTCGCTCCAGCACGGAAGGAACTGGAGAAAATTAGAAAAGAAACCTTGGCCAGAGGCACCAGGGGGGGTCTGGGAGACTTTCTAGAATGAAGTGTGTGTGTGTGTGTGTGGGGGGGGGGGCGGGGCGGGGGCTCTCACAGTGTAACTGATTTGAGTATTTAAAAAGCAGCACAGACTCTGTAGCTTTGGGGGACGTTGTTGGAAGGATGTGAACTCCCCCACCACGTATTCCCTCGCTAACCTTTTCTGTTCTGTCTTTTCTGTTCGCTCCCCAGACACAAAGAGAGAAAAGAAAACAGCGAAACACCACGGGAAACGTCTGCATAATATATTATTCAAACATTTCCCCGTCTCTAGACCCCCGGAACGACCACACAATTGAAATCTTTGGGCTCGTTTGTATTTAGTGACGACTGCACAGATGCTAGGAATGCTTCGGCGGTTAGCCGCGGCCTCCAGGGGGAGAGCCAGAGCTCCGGGCTCCACGGGGGGTCTGAGAGGATTACGTGCCTGGCAAGGTGCTCTTTTGTGTGGGAAGACGAGGCAGCGGAGTGGCCCTCAGATCCGGGCCACAGGCACAGACACGAGCTAAGAGGATAAGCGGCGCACTTTATCTACTCCATGGCGGATCTAACAGCAGTGTCTGCCGACATTTTACCTTTACTTCAAACGACCTCCAGGAGGAACTTGTACCGCACCGCTCAATGCAGAGATGAGTTCTGCCATTATGGAAGAGGACATCTGAGATTTTAGATAAATACATCCATATAATTGTTGATGTTGGAGGAACGGGAACACCCACCGGACGGCTCTGACTGAAAGAAACAGCGGTAGACTTCTACTTAAACAGGTTCAGTCTTACCTTATTTGGAAACCGGCCGGTTTGATCAGTTTCTCGGAGCGGGTCTTAGAACAAGTGGTCCGTCTGGGATCTCAGGTGCTCGTCCTCCTCAGGTCTCTGGACCGGCTTTCACAACCATCCTCTGCTACCATTTTGTTGATGTTGGAGGAACAGGAACACACCCACCACCGGACGGCACTGACTGAAAGAAACAGCGGTAGACTTCTACTTTACATCTAAAAGCGATTTATTCAGAAATCAGGATACAAGTAGACATCATGCATGGACCCCCCTCCGCCTGGTACCTATTGTATTCAGACCAGAGAGAGGTGCCTTAGCAGAGGGCGCGACGGTTTAAATAGTCATCAAGGCCAGTTCTGATTGGTCCAGCGAAGAGAGGGCGGTGTCTTCTCATTGGTTCTTCGTCTCTCTGCCTCCATCGCTGTCGCTCATTCATTGGTCCTTCTCGGCCAGCCAATGAGAGCATATGTTGTGAAAAAGTGTGGGAAGAGAAAGATGGAATTCACTTGTAGCTTCCTTTGACTGAGCTCGGGAGTTTTCTAAGATAGTCTTATCTCTTCCGAAGTGGGATGCGCTGCGTCTAGAAGGTAAAGGGCCCCTTCACGTGTGTGTGTGTGTGGGTCAGAGAGAGGGCATGTGTGTGTGTGTGTGTGTGAATCCGGATATTAATTGCCCTAGCTTGGACCGTTCCTTATCTTATCTGCGCTCAGTAAATGTCTCTGTTGCCTTCTCCTGCTCTGAGAGTATATATAGCTCTTTGTTCTTGTCATCTTCTCGGATGAGCGTGGTGCATAAAATTCTTTCATGTGTCACTGTTATCTTCTTTGATCAGTTCAGGCGCTGGATTGCCCTGCTAAAGTTTCTAACCTTCCACAGTGATTTTCCACTTTACACATAACATTTATGCAAACAATACTAGGCTATGCTAAGCTATAATATATATTCTTTACCTAATTATATTGCATTAATCCGTTTGTTGCATTACTATTAACATACCCTCAGAAGCATCCGGAGCACGATTTCACTATTTGACCTTTTAGTTCCGGCCTCCGCAGTAAACACTGTGCAGCCACACCGATCTGCATAGAGACACGCAAACATGGTTTTTGTACAGGTCATGTCTTGTTGGCCCGGTGCATTCTGGGTCATGTAATGCCCACGCACAGATGCGTGTGGGTGATGCGTTTCACTGCAGCAGCAGTCGCATTGGGAGAATTGCGATGGTACATGTCTGATAGTCGGTGTGTTGATTACCGTGTTTGGTCTCCGTGGCCCTGAAGCAGCCACGTCGGCCCGGGGCTCTCAGTGAGATCCAGACCGTGTGTTGGATCGAACAGGCAACGACTCCATCACGCCCCTCACGCGCCATGTCGTTTCTGGTGGCATTGAGTCAGTTATTTCTATCAACAAATAATCGTATTTTTAAATGTCATTTACCAATGTTTCTGAATAATAATGAATACATATTGAGCTGTTTTGTGGTAACATACCACCAATCTGTGAACTGCTCAGCAATCCACGAGTACGCCTCTTCCATGTGCCCGTGATTGTTTGCTCTGAGGAAGGGAGCTAACAGCGTATCCAGCTAACTTAGAGTATCCAGATAACTTCACTTAGCCTGCGTTGGAGCAGGTTTAAGTTTTTGAATGTGTATGTTCTGGTGATTTTGCCAAACTTGCTTCGTGGAACCGAAAAGCCTGACTCATGTAATACTATCCTGAAAATTATCCAGCTAACTAATTTAGCCCGGAAAAAAGGAATAGTAGTTACCTCTGAATAGTAGTGTGGAAAGCTTTTATTGTGAAAGGACGGACCAGAAAGAGTGGATGTGGTCTTTGTCGAGGTGGAATGGAGCCATGCAGTTGGCTGTCTGGCCTCTAAGGCCCCGTTTACACGATGGGAAAACGCATATATTTTCATGCGTTTTGGCCTTTCATTTACACAAAAACAGAGGTTTTATCACGGAAAACGATCATTTCTAAAAACTCCGGCCAAAGTGGAGATTTCGGAAAACTCAATTTTTGTGTTTGCGTGTGAACTAGGTCAAACGGAGTTTTAGGTTGTCAAACGTCACAGTCTGCGACTAAAAATACTTCACGTCATGTGAGCGTCCTATGTTTACAGTTAGTTTGGCCGCTCCTACCAGGGTTGCCAGGTCTGTGTGTACCAGCCCAATATCAGAACTCAAAATATGCCCGTGCCTAACCATATACACTGCTTTTAAAGTGTGTGTATGTGGACGTGTCCAATGTCCATGTGTGTACGTGCTGATCTGCAGTCAGTTTGGTAGGATTTGTGTATAAATAAATTATTTCATTTAAAATATGGATTTTTATTTAAAGATATTCATGTAATTTGCATGCAAAATAGGTCTACCCGAACCAGCGGACAACTAATTCAACCCGCGGCAACACTTCAAAAGTAGCCCAATTCCGCGGGAAAACCGCGGACCTGGCAACACTGGCTCCTACGTCCAGTGTTGACTGCCTTCATTTTCGTTGTCAGGTGCGCCCGAGTTATTTCCTCCTTCACATGAGGATACTCCTCGGAGGTCTCGAGTCTTGAGAATTCTGATTGGTTTGCATGTCTTTATCCTTCTCGTTACACTGCCGACTACAGGTTTGGCATAGTTATGACGGCGCCCGGGGGCGTATTTATGCGGGTTCATATAAACAGAAACTTTTTTGAAAACGACCTTGTGTGTACAACGTTATTTTTGAAAACGGAGGGCCAGAAATATTCGTTTCTGTAAATACCCGGCTATGTGTAAACGTGGCCTAAGCCTCTAAGCTGTTGTTGCACAATCATTGTAATGACAGACACAACTCCACACATTGGGATTGGCGTTTATTCATAAGCTCAACAAAAATAATAAACCTTGTTAATAAATAAAAAAAGTAAGTTTCTTTTCCACCAAGTTATGTGTGAAAGTATTCATGACGGAAACATTGGCTTTAAAAATATATATTTATTTGGGTGTCTGAGGTTCTCTTCATGCGATGACATTTTGAGCCCTTTATGAACACTTTACGTAAATCCGTAAGACTTTGCCTGAGGGAATTTCCCTACAATTCATAGCAGCGTGACGCTAAACACAGGGTTACCAGTCGAAGCGTGGAGGTAAACAACGAGGACGGTGTACGGGTGTTCGCCTGGCAAATTATGAATGACATTTACCCAGAAACATTAAGGATTAAAGATGGAAACATGGAAGCAGACAGAGACGATATCACATAGATGTATTCATCAGACATTTCATTTTTCTATTGAAGCTGTTTGGACAAAAAAAACAAATAGGTTATTGGAAATGACCTCTCACCCCGTGAGGCGAAAGCCCGGAAGACGTTTACATCGGGGAGTGAAAAGAAGAAGGAAGAAAAATACCCACAATTTGACCTTAAGCTTCCGTTAGCTAGGGGGCAAGTTTAGTAGCGGGCAATATTTCATGAATCTACATAACATAACCAGAGCCTGAGACATGTCTGATTGAGTATAGTGAGATACCACAAGAGCTCCTCTGTGTCTCCTCCCTGTGCCCCGTCTCACCTTTGGAGTTTTAGACATTTCACTTCCTGGATGTCTGTCTGCAGCCTGTGTTCTCTTATACATACATTGTTGACTGTGTGTGTAGAAAGGCTCTCCTCCCTGAAAATTCAATCTCTCTCTCCACAAGTGTTTTTTTTTGTTACTTGTGTTTTATACTTCATCATACTTCCCGGAGCCTACAGCCTCTCTCTGTTTTCCTACCTGTCTGTGTACACACACGCACACACGGAGACACACACACACTCATAGTATTTCTCTGCGTGATGGTGTTGGTCGTCCCCAGCGACTCGTGTTCTGACCGCTGATAAGCGCCAGGCTCTCTGGAATGACCATGTTGAAGGTAGCGGCAGCTCAGGGTCACACTGCCGCTGTGTCTGTGTGTGTGTGTGTGTGTATGTGTGTGTGTGTGTGTGCAGCCTAGCGTGAAGTGTCATTGCAAGACTCATAATCTCAGGGGTAAAGGCCAAATGATTCACTCACTGTGGTGTCACATACCTGTGTGTATCTGTCTGTGATACCTGTGTGTAGATGTCTGTGGGTACCTGTGTGTAGCTGTCTGTGGGTACCTATATGTAGCTGTCTGTGGGTACCTGTCTCACTGCATCTTTCTGTTTCTGACCGTCTAGTCGTCACTCGGCCAACACAGATCTTCAGGCTCCTGCATTCAGTGGATTTTCAATCCTCACATGGAAACATGGACACTTCTCATTAAATATTTTTCCTTTTTTCTTCTTCTTCATAACAAGGTAGAAAGCCAATCTTTGTCGCTATGGAGTACAATATTGGGTCTATTTTTAAAACAAAAAAACAAAAACAACAAGCAGGTTAAAGGCACAGAGTTCTAGAACTCTTTATAGACGGTGGCCAAGATGAACAGATCAAATACATAAACGTAATAATGCCCCTGTAAACAACAGAGAATACAATCACACCTGCAAAAGAATACGCATCAATACAAATCGTAGGAATTATGTTTAATAGTAAGGCTCATATAAAATGTTGTTTTTATTATATGTGCTCTGTAGTCTCATGATTAAATTTACGTTTCTGCAAAAGAACATCTCCATTAAACAGGAATATGATACTTTTATATTAATGTTTTAATCGTGTGTATAAAAAGGGGGCTGCACTGTGATGTAGTGTCTAATGGCTTATTTCTAGTGGCTAGTGTCTAGTGGCTAGTTTATAGTGTTTAGTGGCTAGTGGCTAATGGCTAGTAGCTAGTTTCTAGTATCTCGTGACGAATGGCTCATGGCTAGTAGCTAGTGGCTAATGGCTAGTGTGTAGTGGCTAGTGGTTAGTTTCTAGTGGCTAGTGTATAGTATATAGTGGCTAGTGCCTATTGGCTAGTGGCTAGTGTCTACAGGGCTCTCAAGTCTCACGCATTGAGCATGAGACTCACGCATTTCGGTCTTAACTCACGCACTCCCGCCACACATCGTATTCCTCACGCTGAGAAAAACTCTTGGCTATTTAATGCTTGAATGCAGGGGTGCTCAATACGCCGATCGATAGGTCGATCGCGGTCGCTGCAGAGCTCCGACGCCGGTCTGCGCGCATCGAGACGGAGCAAAAAAATAGTCACTGGCCCCCCCCCGTCAACAACTCTTCCCGGCTCGATTGGGTGCACAGCATAGGTGAGCATCGGGTGCTGATGGAAATCTCACGCTTGCCTGTCTTCAAAACTTGAGAGCCCTGTGTCTAGTAGCTAGAAATCTAATGGCTAGTAGCTAGTGTGTAGTGGCTAATGGCTAGTAGCTAGTGTGTAGTGGCTAATGGCTAGTGTGTAGTGGCTAATGGCTAGTTCCTAATGGCTAGTAGCTAGTGTGTATTGGCTAATGGCTAGTAGCTAGTGTGTAGTGGCTAATGGCTAGTAGCTAGTGTGTAGTGGCTAATGGCTAGTAGCTAGTGTGTAGTGGCTAGTGCCTAATGGCTAGTAGCTAGTGTGTATTGGCTAATGGCTAGTAGCTAGTGTGTAGTGGCTAATGGCTAGTAGCTAGTGTGTAGTGGCTAATGGCTAGTGTGTAGTGGCTAATGGCTAGTGTGTAGTGGCAAATGGCTAGTGTAGTGCCTAATGGCTAGTAGCTAGTGTGTAGTGGCTAATGGCTAGTAGCTAGTGTGTAGTGGCTAATGGCTAGTAGCTAGTGTGTAGTGGCTAATGGCTAGTAGCCTGGTGTGTAGTGGCTAATGGCTTGTAGCTAGTGTGTAGTGGCTAATGGCTAGTAGCTAGTGTGTAGTGGCTAATGGCTAGTGGCTAATGGCTAGTAGCTAGTGTGTATTGGCTAATGGCTAGTAGCTAGTGTGTAGTGGCTAATGGCTAGTAGCTAGTGTGTAGTGGCTAATGGCTAGTAGCTAGTGTGTAGTGGCTAATGGCTAGTAGCTAGTGTGTAGTGGCTAATGGCTAGTAGCTAGTGTGTAGTGGCTAATGGCTAGTGTGTAGTGGCTAATGGCTAGTGCCTAATGGCTAGTAGCTAGTGTGTATTGGCTAATGGCTAGTAGCTAGTGTGTAGTGGCTAATGGCTAGTGTGTAGTGGCTAATGGCTAGTGCCTAATGACTAGTAGCTAGTGTGTATTGGCTAATGGCTAGTGTATAGTGGCTAGTGGCTAGTGGCTAGTCGGGCTAGCTCTGCCAGTCGGGTTTCAAATCCCGGGCTGGACTGTGTGGAGTTACCAAATTCTCTCTGTCAGCCAGTTTGTTCTCCTTGTTCTCCGTGTTCTCCGTGTTCTCCGTGTTCTCTTTGTTCTCTGTGTTCTCCGTGTTCTCTGTGTTCTCCGTGTTCTCCATGTTCTCTGTGTTCTCCGTGTTCTCTGTGTTCTCCGTGTTCTCCATGTTCTCTGTGTTCTCCATGTTCTCCGGTCTCCTCCCACACGTAGCTTTGGCTGATTGGCTGCTCTTGATTTCCCTGAGGTTTGAATATGAGCCTGGATGATGGACGTCTGTCCCTGGGTGTCAGACCTGTGGTGACCTGTCCACGGCTCATGTCCAATACATCATAACATACATATTAAGAGCCATTGCAATGACGCCTACTATTGTTTGCTCAGATAGTGCCTCACGTCTGTCTTACATCTGGACTTCACAACTCGCTCAACATACTGAAGATCTGGTGTTCATTACCCCCCGATGCTGTCCGGTACCAGGTGGACTCTGCTGGACTCTGTGTGGATGTGGACTCTGCTGGACTCTCTCACATCCAGCTCTCTGTCATAGTGTGAGCGACAGCTGGAACGAGCTCCATGAATAGTGAGGGCATCACAGGTAGCGTATCACATTAGCTCCCCTCAGCGCTCTCAGGGCCAATCGGGACGGCTGATTGACTTCAATCGGTCCAGGAGAAAACAAACAAACAAACAGAATGAGGTGCAAAAGAGAAGGAAGAAGAAAAACAATCAGATCTCCACGTGCTGGGGGAACAGAGTTGTGTGGTTGGTGTTGGTGCGTGATGTGTGGACCCTCCCTCTCAACATGGAGCTCTTATCTACAGTCTCATGTACACTTTACAGCCTTTTGATTTGCAGTCGGAGAAAGAGCCAGGTTCATGGTGACCCCTGTAGAGACAATAGAATACGGAGATAATGCTGACTGGGTCATATTTCTGCAGTTGTTTTTCCCTTTTCTTCTTCTTCCTCAGAAAAATCAAAACACATGACAACTTTATTAACCGGAGAATGATTTATTCAGTGATGCACTTCATTTTTGGAAATGGATGCTCGCTTTTTAAAAGGACAGGAACACTATCACTCTTTGAGATTGTTTCTTCTCCCGCCTCCTTCCTCCAGACCTCTGCCTCCTCTCTCTCTCTCCGCCTCGCTTGTCGTTACTTCTCAAAAGGCGGATGGTGGTGAATAAATCCAGGAGGTTGTCATAAAGGTGCCTTTACCTTGTTCTTTCCCAGACCCGAGGAGTTGAGTACCTACTCCATCAAATTGATTACCCGGGCAGAGTGCGTCCAGCTCACACTCCATTTGACCCACTCTCAGCTACATCTGAGGGTCCTCACACTTCCACAGAGGACTTCTGTGGAGAGTTAAAGAAACAACCCGTGTAGCGATGCACGGCCCCGTAGCCCAGACGCCGGTCACTTTAAAGATGGTGGAGTTTAACGCTAACCGTCACGGTGTGATAATGAGTTTTACTGACGTCGGTTATCCTCCAATATTCAGTAGGATATTTGATCAGGACATCGGCATAATGTTACTTTGTGAACGGCCAATCCGTGTTTAACTTGGCGGGAGGGGAGCTAGCTCGTAACGTTAGCAGTAACGTTAGCTGGTAATGTTAGCAGTACCGCTAACGGTAGAACAAATAAATAAAATATACACTTTTATTAATCCCCAAGGGGAATTTAGTTCTCTGCATTTAACCCATCCTTAGTTATTAAGGAGCAGTGGGCTGCGGTGAAGCGCCCGGGAAGCAACTGGGGGTTCAGTGCCTTGCTCAAGGACACTTCGACTTGCAGATAATGGGGAGAGCGGGGATCGAACCCACGACCTTGCGGTTGAAGGACGGCCCTCTTACCCCACTGAGCTAAAGCTGCCCCGATAAACAAGCAGAGGTTCCATTCGGTCACGTGATGCTTTCAGGTTCTGCTCAGTGACAAAGAGTATGGGCGGTTAACATGATGCGTTCACGTGTAATCTGGTAAAATGTGGTGTTTGTGATGAACTAATATAAATACACTTTTTTAAAACATAAATATATTAGAATGATGAGCTGCTTAAATTAAATGCTAAGCAATTAAAAATGCTTACTTAAAACTAATCAGGACAAGATATTTGTTGTATTCCACGAAAATACAATCTTTTATTTCCTTATCATTTGAATTGTGAGAAAAGAAAATACAAAAAATGACGTGAATTTATTGCTGAATAATGTGTTTTTACTCCCATAGCAGTATTTACTCATAGACTTTTATCCAATCAGACTTGTTTATTTGGATTCATTTACATTTTTTAAAATGTTGTATAGCCCCAAATCACAAATGACTAATTTACGAATTATCCTAAGAGGGCTCTATAACCTGTCCACATACGACATGCCTGACCTTCGACATCGGATCAGGAAAAAATATAAAATAAACTTTCATAGGGAGAAGAGATAATTCAATTCAATTCAGTTTATTTTGTATAGCCCAATATCAGAACATTATAAACTCCCTTCAGAGGGCTTTAGAGTCCGTACACATAGACATCCCTGACCTTTGACCTCACATCAGATCAGGAAAAACTCCCAAGAAATAGAAAAAAACTTTCACAGGGAAAAAAGGTAAGAAACCTTCCGGAGAGACATGAGGAGGATCCCTCTCCAGGATGGAAGGAAGAAAATATGTCAAGTGTCTTAAAACTGATACCCCTGTGACACCATGTGGTCCCTGAGTCCACTAGTTACCAGTTTGGTGCTTCAGCTGCTGATCCTGGGCTGCTGAGCAGCAGCTTCCTCAGCCGCTGAGCAACTGGAGCTCTCGTTACCGTAAGTCAGGGAGACTTTTCCTACTTAACACCTTGAGTTTATTCATATCAGGCCTGAAAAGCTGAACTTTTCCCCTGGAACTATGCTAAAGTAAATGCCTGTGTAAGCGGGGATCTTTCAACGTTTGACATGTGAGACCCCCGCGGTGCCGCTAACCTCCCACTGCGACCCCCCTTCAGCAGCTCAGACAGCTCACCTAAAGAACGGCAGGTTCTCAGTATCACCGCGACTTTCTCTGACAGTTCATGCAGACCTTTTATAAGCAGAGGTGCACATTGGGCTCATCAACATGGTACAAAAGTTCAGTAAAATGTTGAAATGATAATTCAAGTTCAGAACAGATTTTCTTCCCTAATATTCCCCCGAGCGTGGCCCTCAGTAGACTCACTAAGAAAGCCGTGTCTCCATCAGAGGCTCATTGTTAGTCTTTGTGCACAACGTTATACTGCGGCTCAATCAGTGTGCTTCTATATATACTTTAGATGGTATATCTTCTCTTGCTGTATGTTATTGCTTTTTACATCTTTGTTGAGATCTTTTGGAGATATATTCAATTCAATTCAGTTTATTTTGTATAGCCCATTATCACAAATTACAAATTTGCCTCAGAGAGCTTTACAATCTTTACACATAGACTCCCTGACCTTTGACCTCACATCGGATCAGGAAGAACTCCCCAAAAAACCTTTTTACAGGGAAAAAAGGGAAGAACCCTTCAGGAGAGCGAGAGAGGAGGATCCCTCTCCAGGATGGACAGAACAATAGATGTCATGTGACCAGAAGGAATCATTACAGAGTAACAACACATTCAATGAATATGACAGAGTGTATGAATAGTTGGTAGTAGGCATGGACCACGATCCAGACCTCCATGATCCATCAGGCAGATGGAGGTAGAGAGGAGGAGTGGGCGGGGCATCAACAGGGCCATGGCATCAAACCCAGCCAGGTCCAATGGACTCAATGCGACGAGAAGTCACAAGGAAGCAGAGTTAATAATGTGTGATGGAGAGATGAACATTCATCCATAAGGAGAGAGAGAAGAGGATACAGGTGCTCAGTGTATCCTAAACGTCCCCCAGCAGTTTATAAGCCTATAGCAGCATCTACATGGAGACAAAGGGACCAGAGGAACACACATCGTCTGGATGACCCGCGTGGTTCCTCATGTTGTAAAGATGGTAAGGAGTGGACGTCGTCCCCGTGAGGTCACCTATTGGTTGCTGGACTTCCGTTCTGAAGCTTAAAGATCGACATCTGGACCTTTGCCTTCTTTAGTGTTGTAACCGGATCACGTCTCCCATCCTGACCCAGGGTCCTCCTCTGCTGCTCTCCTCTTTAAAGGTTGTTTTATTTATTCATTCTGTACTGATGTGAGGTCCCAGCATGTCGTACGCGTACAGATTGTAAAGCCCCTTCAGGTAAATTGATCATTTGGTATTTTGGGCTGTTCAACATAAATGGAATTGAATTTCAAGGTTGAGTTGAAACATTTTAGGAGACTAAAATGTCACAGTGAACTTTCATGAATTCAAAAACACAAAGTTAAAAGTTCTAAGATGACCGGTTACATGGACAACGGTGTGGAAGAAACCTGTCAATCACCTTGTAGCCCCGCCCCTAAAGCATCCCATGCCTTATGGTCTGTTTGACTCTAAATGACCATAATGTACAAAATGATGAAATCATGCTGTATAGAAGAAGACTTAAAACTAGAGATTGAGACATACACTCATGTTTACATGTGTTCTATTGCATCACTTCAGTCTGGCATCGCCTGCTTTATGGTTCATTCACAAATCCATCAGGACTAACGCCGCTCTGATGCAGCCGCTCACCTTCTCTGCAGTGACGAGGGCGGATGACATTGTTAATCTACTGAGAGTTCCCATAATCCTTGCTGCAACCTCTGTCGTCGCACTTACTTCCACTCCTTACTATTTAATGACAGTGTGAGAGCAGACGCTGTCAGCTGCGACCAGCCAGATAATATAAGAGGACTCCGGTTGTTGTTGAGGTAGTCCGTGACACCTGAACTGAGCCGGTTGAGTAATCACTGCAAAGGACGGAGCTGGAGCTGTTATTAAAGGTAAATAGACTTGTACTTGGTGGGAGCTCCAACGCGCCATCACCCCATTCCATGGCACAACCCTCGCTAAGTAAATGTTTGGGGTCAAGTGCCCGAGGACACGTGGCCATGGACATGGAGGCCCGATCGTCTGATTCCGAGTAGCCACAATAAACATCGGCATGAATTTTCCCCTTTTGTGATGGATTTTTATAACAGATTAATTTGGAACACTGGCTTTTGTTGCTGTGTAACTAAAATTCTCATGGCTGCTGTGCTTCCACACAGGCCATGACTATTCAAGTGTCCTTCTGTAAATCGGAAGATTTTGAATTAGATAAATTCGAGGCGTCAAATTAAAGTGTTGTTCACATTTATTTCGAGCCTGTGTGAGTGGTGCACGGACGTACCCGCAGTGTGTTTGCACTGCGGGCGGCCACACATGTGCCTGTTATTGTATCTCAGACCTTGTAGGGACTTCTCCAAACAGCCCCAACCCAAACCTCATTAACAGAAACTGCATCCACAACATTTGGTGCTTGTGCAATAACTTGTAAACACATTAAAAATGTAATTGCACCTACAGGCTTTGGAGCTGCATGTGCATTTTAATTCACAGGCCTCCCAACTCCCATTAACGAGCGTCTTCCTCGCTGGAAATGGCCCGGAAACCAATATTTGAATATTTTCAATAAAAGCAGACAACGCCAATGTGGAAGATTACAATGTCACGTGTTTGTATATTTCAGAATCAAGAAGAGAAGGAAAACTTAACGAATGAACAAAAGCGTTCTCAGTTGATGGATAAAAACTGGTTTTCTATATGTATAGTCAACTTATCTCAGAAGATAGTCAGGGTCTAGACTCTAGAGACGGGGTTTTGTATTGCATGTTTCCTGCGGTGTTTCCTGTCATAATAATTCAAGTTTTTTAGGGGATTGATAGGACAGATGTAGTGGACAGGGGGAGAGGGAGTTGGCGATGTAGAAGGTGCCCAGTCTCTATGTACATGGTACTTATTGGACATAAGTGGTTCAATTGTCTCATGTATGGATGGATCACTGAACAGGCCATTGGGCCACATTGGACCTGCAAAACACTGAAGTTGGACACCAACGAAGAAGAGACTCAAAATGACAACAACACATATATGTTCGCCCCCCATAACAGAGAGACACTGGGCTGGTTCTTTATGACCCAAACCGTACTGTACCGCTGCTTAAGAAAACCATTGCTTTCCTCTAAAAATACGAGTACATGAACACAAGAGCGTGCACACATACACACACACACACACCTGCAATATGTCCTGCAATATGTCTCCGTGGACTGAGGCCCAGGGGTGGCAGCTTTCCCCGGACAGATGGGCGGATCAGGGGGAGGTAGAGTTGGCCTGATTACCGCCGTGCTCACTATGCATGGCTGCTTCTCTGGGCACAGCTTCACCGGAAGAACCGTGTTGGTAAACAGTGGATGGTAGCATGGTCGCAGCGAGGCCAACGGACATGTTGGGGTGGGGTCTCTCTTTCTATGCCTCTGTGCCGGCGAGAGCCAGGGGACTTGTGTGTTCAGGGTTGTCCATCCGGCCCATTTTGTGAACACCATATTGCAGAAACACCTTTAGGGAATTTCTTAAAATGTGGTACAAACGGCCAACTGGACCAAAGGATGAAGTGATTAGAATTTGAAACAGAACACATTGATTAATTTTGCATCCAAAGAGAAAGTTTCCAAAAGGGGAGCGGACAGCCCAGGAGTGAACGAGTTCGTCCAATCAGGTGCAGCCAGGAAGTGTTTGCACGGTTGTATCAGGGAGAAGTCGTGTGTGTACAATACTAATATCCCTCTGATAGTGTAAGGAGTGAGGCACCTGTCAATCATCCATCAAGACATCAAGTGTCCAATTCTGTGAAGCAACTCAACCTTTCAATTCCAAAATGGCCGCTCTAATCACCATGACTCCTCCCATCAATATCATTCCTGCTTTGATTTTCATCTTTGAAACGTTGTTTTACAGAATTAACTTTGCTCACATATACAATTCTTCCACATTTGGAAATTGGGCTCCTCAGTAAAACAATAACAAACAGCTGCTATCACCCAACATCATGTGAAAAGCAATGTGTCATTGGCTATGATGACGTGTGATACGATAGCATATAGATTTATCCTTGTATCCATCAATTAAGGTTTATGCTTGTTTGGAGCCGGGTCGCAGGAGATATATCAGTTTATGTAGAGACCCTCGTCATAAAGCGTCCCCTGCTTTATGGGCTGTCGACTCTAAATGACCATAATGTCCTAAGTGATGACATCATGCTGTATAGAAGAGGACTTGAAACTAGAGATTGAGACATAAACTCATGTTTACAATGTTTACTGAGGGAATACATCAAGAGAGAAGTAGAGTCATTATATAGACTTCTATACAACCAGAGGAGTCGCCCCCTGCTGGCCATTTGAAATAATGCAAGTGTTAGGCACTTTTCAGTACAGTGATGTATATTATTAGACTATGATACATCTCTGTACATTCATACACTAAATGCATCAGTGAAGGAGGTTGTAGATATGTTCAAAAAAGGAGCAAAGATAAGTATATTACATACTATCAAATGAGAAATGAATGACTCTTATAATGTTACGAATAAGAGGCATTTGGTATGTATGTGGACGTGATCTGTGTCACAGTTATAATGATGATGATATTTACAGGCAGCTGATAACACGAATCAACGAGCAACCGAACAGTCTAACTAAAGCCGTGCAGTCAATGTTGGTCCAAGTTCAATTTATTTGCAAGATTATTTTTTGCCTTAGTCCCGTGTGGAAGGCTGCTGCCATCCCAGTGACAGTGATGAGCGGTGCCCTGAATGTGAGACCCCCCGGTGGGCCTTCCACAGCACACTCATAGTACTGTGTGAGTGTGTACACCGCTGCAGTGATCGGAGTGTGACCAGGTGTGTACAGGTGGTGCTGCTGAGAGGTCTCACTCTGTTCCTCTATCATTATCTAATCCTCTCATTAGACACACACACACACACACACACACACACATTACTACATTACCAAACATGGAGTATCACTCTCCTCCAACCCAAAGTATGGGCTTCTGTTTTGAAAATAAACCAAAAAGAAGAGGAACATTTACTTTTATGGTATTTCTCAGATTATATCTGCAATTTCATATTTCTCTGATGAAACTTTAACAGTGTTCTTTCACCCTGAGCGATGTCCACCAATCACAGAGCCAACACACTGCAGTGGAATGTCTGTTCCCTTTCAGCGAGTGAGTGTTTGTTTACCACAAATACTTTGTTTCCTTCCAATATGGAGAGAGGAAGGTAAGTGCTCTCACACACACACACACACACACACACACACACACACACACACACACACACACACACACACACACACACACACACACACACACACACACACACACACACACACTCTGTATGCCAATATTGCACACAGCTTAGTCAGCCCACACTCTTTGGGTAACAGGGTCTCTCACGCTGGGCCTTGGCTGGCAGACGTAGACATGTGGAGGAAACACACCCACACACACACACACATACACACACTTGAACTCACTTGCCCCACAGTGCACAGATGGACACATGGATTGGCCTTCAATGACCAACGGTCTCCAAGGACAGACTGATGGCCCATTCACAGCCCTGGACACACACGCAAACACACGCACACATGCAAACACACACAAACACAAACCCATATACACACACACTCACACACACACAGATCTTTTACACATGAACTTGCAGTGCCATTAGGAGACATGAGGGGACATGGCATCATTAATAAAACAGCCAACAGCCTGCTCTAAGGGCCTAGGTTCAACATTAACAAGCTGTCAGCCTCGCACACACACACACACACACACACACACACAACTACCTACACACACACACACACTGACTCATGACACTGTCTTAGCGTCGCTTTAGGTGACAGAATTCCTCTTGGGATTTAGACATCTTTTTTTGTTTGTTTAAAGGTCTTACACTAAAACACAGTGTCTGCCACACACACACACACACTCACATTCCTGCTGGCAGCAGATGGTACGGTGGGCGTCAGGTACAGTAGCCGCCTCCTGACACCCCAAACAGCTGTTACCATTAGAGCATGCTAATTGCCATCAATCAAGACAGCACCTCTGAGCATTCATAGGCAAGGTTTATACAGTTGTTTGTGCTGTGTGTGTGTGTGTGTGTGTGTGTGAGACAGAAACAGAAAAGGCAAAGTTGTTCCCCTCATTACCTAAACCCAAAATGATGTCCTCTCCTTCCTCTTCTGGAGGGAAAAAAATCACGTGATAAATAATGAAGACAACACGAAGAGAGAAAACCAGATCCATACCGTTACATGCCTGGCCTGCGCTCATGAGTGTCCGTCTGCATGTGTGTGTGGGCAGTACACTACATTTAGCATTAAAGCAAGAGGAGGAGGGGGTGGGGTGGTCGTGTAAGCACTCTGCTGCGGGGTGTGAATTGGTATCTTCCAGCGAGCGGCGGCTCCCAGTGTGATGTGTGCAGGCTGACTGTGATCGATGGTCAGAAACCAGCCAGTCGATGCAGGTCAGGCTGCACGCGACGTATCGATGCTGCTGCACACGAGCCTCTGCCTCAACGGCCCCTCGTGGGTTTGGAGTTGGTTGCGGCACAGTTGTGTTTCTTATTTGTGAAGGGGATATGGATGGAATCATAACTGGACCTCGAATCGAAAGGAACATATGCGAGATGGCTGGTTGATTGTTGGTTTGACTGCTTCTCCCCCGCCGGTTGTCATGGTGATGCAATGCAGGTGAAGAGCTCATGTTAGAGACCATGCACAGCTGTACTTCACTCCCACAGATGTTTGAAACTGGCTGTGCTCCAGACAGTTTAAAGCTTTGGCGTTTAACGGACATAACTAGTTGTTATGGACAGATATGTTTATCATGACACACAAACAAACAAAGCTGCTACGGAGGATGTACAGAAGCGCCACAACCTCATCGGGAAAAAAGAGCAACATGATCACTTTTGGGGTCTCTTAGACTGCTAAAATGGTTGTATAGAAGTCTATGCTTCATGTGTTAAAGCTGCATTATCTCTCTTGACCACCAGGGGGTGACTCCTCTGGTTGTATAGAAGTATATGCGTCATGTGTTAAAGCTGTATTCTCTCTCCTGACCACCAGGGCAAGACTCCCCTGGTTGTATAGAAGTCTATGCTTCATGTGTTCAAGCTGCTTCTCTCTCCTGCCCACCAGTGGCTGATTCCTCTGGTTTTAAAGGAGTCTATGCTTCATGTGTTAAAGCTGCTTTATCTATCCTGGCCACCATTAGTTTATGTCTCAGTCTATAGTTTCAAGTCTTCTTCTATACAGCATGATGTCATCATTTAGAACATTATGGTCATTTAGAGTCACACACACCATAAAGCAGGCTACGCTTTAGGGGCGGGGCTTATGTGACTGACGGGTTGCTCGCACCATTACGCCATTCCTCCACATTCCACATACAGTAGCTGTATGTAACTGTAATATGGTCATCAGTGTATTGCTGAATAAATAACATGGCGACGGCCGTAAGTAACAATGGCGAAGGTCAAAACTGCTGAAATGGAGGTATCAAGGCGACAGTCCACCAACCAAAGAGGGGACGTCACATGACCACATCCACTTTTATACAGTCTATGGCACCAATCCTAAACTTTATATTAGTTCCATGCTAATGTAAGCCTGCAATGTGTCCACACCGTGAAATGAAAAAGTCTTCCCGAAAAGGTCTATATGCAAACCAAAAATAGCTGATGATGAACACCGGGTGGTTCAATCAGAGGTCCGCAGACCACGTGCAGCCCATAAGTAACCTGCGAGTGGTCCAGCACACATACATCTGATGTATGAATGTGTGTAAACTCCATATTTAGTGTCTGACCAGTGAGCCAGCTGGCTTCCTTCTCTGTTGAGTTACACATGCTCAGCACCGATCTGACAGCATGCTGACCCGCTACACCACCTGATCCTGAACCCAGCACGGTGCTCCTCCTGCTGACGCGGTTCTGACCACGCTGACCAGCTTCAGAACACATCTGGATACTGACAGATGGAGAGAGGGAGGGATACACTGGCGGAGAGAGGGAGAGGTACAGAGTGTTAGTGTTGGCTCTCTTTCTATTTTCTGCATTTATGTGCCTCGGTCAGATCTTTTTTCTTTTAATTTCAAAAAGTTGAAACAACGATCATTTTGCTATGTTTGACGACATTCATTTGCATTTGCCAAAAATGTGTAATTACCGAAAGATTAACAAAAGGATTAAAAACTCAATCTATAATTCCTGGCATCACAATAGAAGAGCCCGAAAAATAAATTATTTTGAAAAGAAAGTTTTAACTTCTTATTGACTTTTTATTGCCAGTGGCATTTAAATTCACTTTATTTCAGTTTATTTTGTATAGCCCAATATCACAAATTACAACCTCCCCTCAGAGGGCTTTACAGTCTGTACACATAGACATCCCTGACCTTTGACCTCACATCGGATCAGGAACAACTCCCAATAAATAGAAAAAAACGTTTTTTGGGGAAAAAAGGTGAAGAACCCTTCAGGAGAGCAACGGAGGAGGATCCCTCTCCAGGATGGACTGAACAAAAGATGTCATGTGACCAGATCAACAGAGTTACAGAGTTACATCACATACAATGAGTGTATCAATAATTAGGAGTTGTCATGGACCACGATCCAGACCTCCACAATCCATGAGACAGGAGGTAAAGAGGAGGGGAGGGGCATCAGCAGGGCAACTGAGGCAGGAGACCGAGCCCATGATGGAGGAGGCGGGGCTAAACAACGGCCTACTGTTGTGATAATAGCCTGGGCAGCAGGTGACCTGACTTCATGGGTTCTAAAGGTAAATATGATATAAAGCGTTCTTTGAGCCGACCCGACGAGCTGCTGAGATCAATGTCTGAAGTCCATCACATCCGGGCGTTGAAGCTTTATTATCTGCCGCAACTTCTCCTTCCTGCCTCTCTCTCTCCGGCCGAAACACTTCTTCACGCTGCTCGTTGACCCCTTGGACTCCTGATTGAGAATTTCACCCTCCAGAATCAATACTCTAATCTTCCTCCTCACCCGACAGCAGATGAGTCACTCAGAGCACATCCTGGTGCCCGTCCTCCTCCGGATAGGTCAAGTTGCTCCTCCCCGCCCAGAGGACATGCCATCATCAAAGATGGCGGGTTGGATCCGTTACTCACGGCTATGATGGCCACGTGTCATACGCAAGCGATCGGATTCTTTGAAAGCTTCGATAGCAAATTCACAAAGTAAAAAGATGGATTTTCAATTTTGAGATTTTGTGCTCTTTCTTTTCAGACTAGTCATAAGACAACATATGAAACACAACTTTGGTTGTTTTATTTGCATATCGAAATATAACATTTGAGAAAACTTGTGCTAATATCTATTCTTTCACTGAAAGTAAACATGGAGGTATCTGTGGGTCAAACATATGTATCCGGTCAGTGAGACTCGGCGTTGCACTTCGGTGCTCTACGTCCCCCTCTAGTGTTGGTTCTCAGGTTGTTACATGCAAATGTCCTTTTTAAAATAAACTTCACAGGAAGTTAGATTTATGCAAAAGACAAATGATGTTAACTTGACTTATTAGTGCCTCCTCCTGTTGCGACTACTACTACTACTAATAATAATACAGGGCCCTCAAGCTTTGAAGACAGGCAAGAGTGACATTTCCATCACCCCCCCCCCCGCTGCGGCACATTAAAACATTAAATAGCCGAGAGTTTTTTTCAGCGTGAGAAATACGATGTGTGGCGGGAGTGCGTGACTTAAGACCGAAATGCGTGAGTCTCACGCTCAATGCGTGACACTTGAGAGCCCTGTATTACTACTACTGCTACTACTACTACTACTACTACTGCTACTACTACTACTACTACTGCTACTACTACTGCTACTACTACTACTACTACTGCTACTACTACTGCTACTACTACTGCTACTACTACTACTGCTACCTTTACCGACACCAGGCGGGAGGGTGAATAGTTTCCCTCTAAAGAACGTTGAGAGTGCAGTTTAGTTGTATGGGGGCGTCATGTTGTAGGACACGGGTTGAGAGTGTAGCCTTGGCTCTTTGTGCCTTTTGATAAAAGCTAAGCATCGACACATTAGTTTTATAACAACTGCCCTAATTCCTGTGTTTATGCAACACACACACACACACACACGCACACCTCTCTCTCTCTCTCGCCCTTCTCATTGTCCTGTGAAGAGCTTTGTCCTTGGTCAAACTTTGCAGGTTTGAATCAGCGTTTCTGCAGGTCGGGTGCACACAGAGCAGGAGAATAACATGTCCAGTCTGGAGTACAACTCAGCATTTTCCATATTATTTGTATGTTATTATTTTCCAGAATGAGTTAGTTTTAGGGAAATGATAAAAACAAGACGTTCGTCTCTTACATTACATTACATGTCATTTAGCAGACGCTTTTATCCAAAGCTACTTACAATAAGTGAATTTAACCATGAGTACACACTCAGAACAACAAGATTCCAGAAAGTAGCATTTCTTCAAGAAAGACAAACTACCAAAATACCATAAGTAATACCTTAAGTTATACCCTGAGTAATACCATGAGTAATACCATGAGTAATACCATGAGTAAGTGCCATTCAAATGCAAATAAAGTGTTAATCTGTTTTTATTCAAAATATAGTCGGAAAAGATGTGTTTTTAGTTTCCGGTGGAAGATATAGAGACTTGCTGCTGTCCTGGTGTCACTGAGGAGCTTGTTCCACATCGAGGAGCCAGGACTGCAAACAGTCTTGAGTTTGTCGAGTGATTAGCTTGAAGTGATGGAGTCACAAGTCGATTGGTTGTTGCCGAGTGGAGTGAATACGCTGGGGTGAAAGGTTAGATCATGTCCGTGGTGTAAACTGGGCCCGATCCGCAAGAACCAACGTTTTGAAGCGGCTGCTGCAGCCACCGGTAACCAGTGAAGGGAACGGAGGAGCGGAGGAGCGTCGGTGAATTTAGGCTGAAGACCAGTCGAGCTGCTGCATTCTGGATGAGCTGCAGAGGTCTTTGACCTTTGCAGGGAGACCTGCCAGGAGGGAGTTACAGAAGTCTAGGCGTGAAATGACCTGAGTGGTAGTCGGGTCGTGGTAGTGAGGTCGTGGTAGTGAGGTCGTGGTAGTGAGGTCGTGGTAGTCAGGTCGTGGTAGTCAGGTCGTGGTAGTCAGGTCGTGGTAGTCGGGTCGTGGTAGTGAGGTCGTGGTAGTCAGGTCGTGGTAGTGAGGTCGTGGTAGTCGGGTAGTGGTCAGGTCGTGGTAGTGAGGTCGTGGTAGTCGGGTCGTGGTAGTCAGGTCGTGGTAGTGAGGTCGTGGTAGTCGGGTCGTGGTAGTCGGGTCGTGGTAGTGAGGTCGTGGTAGTCGGGTCGTGGTAGTGAGGTCGTGGTAGTCGGGTCGTGGTAGTCGGGTCGTGGTAGTCGGGTCGTGGTAGTCGGGTCGTGGTAGTGAGGTCGTGGTAGTCAGGTCGTGGTGGTAGTCGGGTCGTGGTCGTGGTAGTCGAGGTCGTGGTAGTCAGGTCGTGTAGTGGTGAGGTAGTGAGGTCGTGGTAGTCGGGTCGTGGTAGTCGGGTCGTGGTAGTGAGGTCGTGGTAGTCGGGTCGTGGTAGTCGGGTCGTGGTAGTCGGGTCGTGGTAGTGAGGTCGTGGTAGTCAGGTCGTGGTAGTCAGGTCGTGGTAGTCAGGTCGTGGTAGTCAGGTCGTGGTAGTCAGGTCGTGGTAGTCAGGTCGTGGTAGTCAGGTCGTGGTAGTCAGGTCGTGGTAGTGAGGTCGTGGTAGTCAGGTCGTGGTAGTCGGGTCGTGGTAGTCGGGTCGTGGTAGTGAGGTCGTGGTAGTCGGGTCGTGGTAGTCTGGTCATGGTAGTCAGGTCGTGGTAGTCAGGTCGTGGTAGTCAGGTCGTGGTAGTCTGGTCGTGGTAGTCAGGTCATGGTAGTCAGGTCGTGGTAGTCAGGTCGTGGTAGTCTGGTCGTGGTAGTCGTGGTAGTCATGTCGTGGTAGTGAGGTCGTGGTAGTCGGGTCGTGGTAGTGAGGTCGTGGTAGTCAGGTCGTGGTAGTCATGTCGTGGTAGTGAGGTCGTGGTAGTCAGGTCGTGGTAGTCATGTCGTGGTAGTGAGGTCGTGGTAGTCAGGTCGTGGTAGTCAGGTCGTGGGTGGGAGAGCATTTCCCTGGATTCCACTGAGATATGTCAGTCAGGCAGGCAGAGATTCGTGCCGCCACCTGTGTTTCAGATTGGGGAAACGAGAGAATGAGTTGGCCTCCATCAGTTGAGGTCACATGACTCCTTCCCTTGTTGACTGTTTCAATGCTGAGCTCAGCTGTCTTCTGAAGGAGAAGTCAATGTAAGACACGGCATGGCAGCTGCAGTGTACACACGTAAAGCGCTGAGTCGTCGGGCTGCTGATATTCCTGTTTGTCATTTACCCAGAAGCCCTTTTTTGTTTGCCTCGTCTGTTTGCTCAGCAAACCCAATCCAAAGTATCGGACTCACACTTCAAAGAGACCCCTCTGCTTCCCGCTACTTCCCATCCGGCCTCGTTTGCATATTTCAACTCGCTCCCCCGCCGAGTCGTGGATTGACTCTGCAAAGAGTTGGGGGATCACCAGATCCACCGGCGCCCCGGCTCGTTATCGATGCTAATAAGTAGTAAAGGGATAAAGGCTTTTGAATATTCACACATCGGACCGAGTACAGCCGACGACAGCAGTTTGGGAAATTAAATCCACACTTTGACTTTTGAAGGACGAAAGAACACAAATTCCTGACAATGATTGCCATAACTCTAGGTGGTCTGGTAGCTTAAGGTGGCTAATATTAGCATATGTTCACAGGAACGTTGTTTTGTCCTTATGAGTAGTCACAATGGCTTCATGACCGCCCTCTACTTTGGCTGCCGCACTGCACCCATTGATGTATTAAATGTCCAGAAGTTACTCATGTATTGCATATTATAAAACATTATCAGAAAAGAGTGTGCTCAGGTTTTTTGGGTCCATGGTGCATGACCGTTATGGGATGCTGCTGCCTGGCAACATCGGTGCTCTTTATCTTCAGTTGGCAGCAGCAGCCTGAACCCCCCCCCCCCCCCCGCCCTTCTTCTACTGGCTGCCTCTGATCCTCTGATCTGAGCAGTAACTTGTACAGTGGGCTCTGCTCCAGACAGATGCTGCCTCCTGTAAACCCACCACGCAGCCAAATAGAGCAGGCTGGAAATAGATGAAATACAGCTGGCTGTAAACACTCGCTTTGCCTTTGGAGCAGCATTCTGCATGTTGTAGGAGCAGCTGATATGATGGGAGTGATCAGTGGTGATCAATAACCATCGTTATCTTTCAGTGCTGATATACACTTATGAACACATCCTCCATATCTACTATCTACACGTGCACTTCTTACTTCTCTGATTTGGGTGCAGGGTCAGGGAAGTCCTTTAGGTCAGAAGGTGAGCAGCTCACCTGGACTTCAGCCCAGGAAGTGGAACGCAGCTTTTTTGGGGGCGCCGCCCCAAATGTGGACACGCTGTCGGACTTTGTTTTTCATTTCATTTATTTATTTATTTGTAAAGGGACCGTACACATTAATCAACCCATGGGTAAATGTGTTAACGTTAGCTAAGGCTAAATTTGAGCTTTGGTCCCTGTGGCCAGATGTTACAGCCTTCACTAAAGGAGAATGAGGTTAATACATTAACATAATAAAAAAGCAATAAACATACAGCTTACGATAAGTCACTGGCCTCCTACCAAAATTAAATTAAATTAAAAAACAGACATAAAAACAATAATTATTAACACAATCATTGAGGAGGGAGTCACAGTTCATGCTCACACATCTGACTGGTAAAAAGCCAGTTCTTCAGGCCGTTTTTAAAAGAGTAAAAAGTTCTGCTAGTGCACATATTCAGAGGCAGGGTATTCCAGAGCTGTCCTGCTTTCACTGGAAATGCAGACTGACTAAAAGAACTCCTCCTAAATGGGATGACGCAGTCGCCTCTCTCCACAGATCTAGTTTGTCTGCTACTCTGTGTTTTTTGTTTAATAAAATCACCAAGTGGGGGAGGAGCCATATCATTAAGAACTTTAAAAACTAGACACATATTGGCGAGTTTAATGAGGTGTAGTTAAAATGGCACAGTGGTGATAACTCCTGGGCTTCTGATCCAGTATTTTTAGAGCCTGTTTATGGAGGATTTGAATTGGTTTGAGAGTTGTGCTGCTGGCTTGAGCCCAGCTGGTTAAGCAGTAGGTCAGATATGGAATGATGATTGCGTTAAAGTACAGTTTTGCATTATCTATGGTTAAATTATTTCTTATGTATTTGAAATTGTTTAAATGAAATCTGACAACCTTTGCCACGTTTTTTACCTGCTTCTTAAATGAAAGTTTTGAGTCGAGGTAGATACCAAGGTATTTATATTCAGGCACTATCTGGAGCCGCTCACCAGAGACATAGACATCCGGCTCAGGTGAGTTACATGCCGTCTTTGTGAAAAACATGCAGATCGTCTTTTTCACATTTAGTTGTAGACAGGAGTCTGAGAGCCATTTAGAAACATGGACCATGGTATCAGTGAGTTGAAGTGCAGTCTGGACATAGATCACTGTGTCATCAGCGTACATTTGGATACTACATCCCTTACAGACACTGGGGAGGTCATTTATATACAGGCTGAATAATAATGGTCTCAAAATCGAACCCTGAGGGACACCCACTTCATATCCCAGCATAGGCGATACAGCCTCACCTACTTTAACACACTGGGTTCTTCCCTCCAGGTAGGACTTCATCAGTGCTAACGATTCAGCTGAGAGGTTGAAATCTGACATTTTCCTAATCAGGATATTGTGGTTAACTGTGTCGAAAGCCTTCCCGAGGTCAAGAAATACTGCTCCTACTACTCCCCCTTTATCCAATTTAAGTTTTATATTCTCAAGGAGAAAGCAGTTGGCTGTGTCAATGGAGTGCTTAGCTCGGAAACCAAACTGCATGGGATGTAGCTTATAAGGAGAGTTGTTAAGGTGTTTAATTAGCTGCTCTGCAAGGGATTTCTCAGCTATTTTTGAGATAGTGGGGAGGATGCTGATGGGCCGATAGTTGGTAATATCGGTTTCATTACCGAATTTAAAGATAGGTGTTATTATGGCTGATTTCCATCCTTTAGGGAACACACATTGCCTAATGGTGTTATTGATTAAGCTGGTGATCGGGAGTGCGAGTGGGTCTTTATGTTTCTTAAGGAGCATGTTTTTAGAAACACGCTTTATTTCTATGCTTTAAAAAAAAGCACTCTGGCACCTTATGATAAGCAAAGTAGCCGCACGTCCCGAACACTGAAGCATTTCATGTGGAGCCTTTATGCTTTCTCTATTAATTATGAATTGTGATTTTAATGAGCACTCATTTGTAACTTGTGTCATCCACTGCTGACCCCCCCCCCCCCCCCACCCAACCACCAACACACACACACACACACACACACAGTTAGTCTAGAGCGATCCATTCATTTTTTTTGGCAGGCTGTTATGAAGACTAATTTAAAAATATTTTGTCAAGCTTCACATTAATTTCCGTGCGTCGGTCTAATGTAAATATAAAAGCTGGCGCTGGCACAGGAGCATATTGATCCGGCCGCTGATTAAACAATTATAATCACATCAGGCTGGCGCCGTGAGGGGGCTGAAGTGGGCTGAAGTGGGCCCAAGACCATAATTGGTCAGTTGTGTTTTGGCCCCTCTGTTTAATCTTAATGTATTTATAGAAAAATAGAAAAACAACTAAATGATTGCTGGATACATGACTGGCCCACAGACAGCTGTCATTTGTCATCCCGTGACCACAGACGAGCGTCACAGCGCCGCTGGCCAGAGCGCTGAAGGACAGGGAGCGAATGAAAATACATATATATTATCAAATATAATAGTTGTCAGGAGCACCTCCTTTCTTTTTGGTTTAAACACGTTGCTTTCAAGTCTTTTGTCAGGCGGTCTTTGATTTATTTGACAATTCAGTAATTTTATGTTTCTCCAAAACCCAAATGGAAACAGATATATAGAATAGTTGAATGTTAAGAGGGAGCTCATGTGTGCGGAATGAATAAGTTTCCCCCCCTGCACCGCCCTGTGGAGTCACATGGTGTGGGGGGTGGGCGGAGCTTTGTTCACCGTCAAAAAGAAACATTTGGGCTGAGATAATATTGCGACGTATACTCATATAGTCATTGTAAATCCTTAAAAACACACATTGAAGTTTATATAGTTACACAACATTGGTCTGAAAAGTTTATTTTCTGGACTCGTAACATAACAAAGTGTAACAGTTCAATAATTCACAAGTATTAATGAACGTAAATAGTTCACAGATATGATTCAGATGAGCTTTGAGGAGGGAGAGAGGAGTGGGCTGATCCGATATGTTGGACCCAAAGAAACCGGCGAAATGTTGCCTCCATTTTTCATCTCAGGTTTGGGAGAAGCAGGAAATAAAATAGCGTGTTTTGATTGAGGGATCAACCTTGTCCTCTCCTCGTTCTTTTCTCTTCTTACGCTTACGGCGTCGTGGAGGACACGATGAGATCCCCTCGTGTTGCCTCGGGTCCCGGCACTGAGGCCGCGTTCACTCTGCCTGGGCGTCTAAGCTAACACCGCTAACGCCAGCACCAGGAGGACTCGACACAGTGTGTGTGTGTGTGTGTGTGCATGTGAGTGTGTGTGTATTTGACTTTCTTTCTGACGGGGATGGAGTGTGATGTTTAATTTGGCTTTAGCCGACTTGACATCTTCTCACTATTTGATGCGAGGGAGAGTAAATCTTTTATTTACTGGCCGCAGATCAAACCATTAATTCCTTTTAATGAATGAGCGTGTGAACCCAGAGGGGATGAGGTGTGTGTGTGTGTGTGTGTGTGTGTGGCATTATTCATCACCATTACACTCACTCAGTGCGGTTACATGCAATCGAATTATTGGCTTAGTCGGACTGAAATCGAATTATCCGTTTCATGTAAACACCTTAGTCGGACTATGTGCGGTCCGACTTCGGTCCGATTAACACCCCTGGATAGCTCGGTCCGATCCAGTTGATAATTCGACTCTCGCGGCATGTAACTCTGAATTCGATTCGGAACTGGACTTTGCGTCTTTGCGCATGCTCCAGATCCCGCCGCCGCCGCCCTCCTCCCTCCCTCCCTCCCATGTCATGACCCGGAAGTCGAAAGAGACGATAAATTAAATTCTCCGTGTACCTTCGGCGACGGCGTCTTCTCTCCGTTATCAACTCAGCCAATAGCGCCATTTGCATTCGCTGTACTCCTATTCACACCATGGAAGAATAGTAGAGGGATGTAGCTTCGCCTCGCTCTCTGTTCGCCATCTTTCTCCAAATGTTGTTGTTGGTGGTGGTGAAGAGGTCAAGCGGAAATGGCTGTATCACCACGAGTTGTAATGAAAACAGCGCCACCTATCGTATCGGATATGACATGCTTTCAAAGGCCAATGATTCTAATTACTCACTGCCATGTATATTGGGATAACAGCTGATCCCCCAAAAGATAGCATAGTCCGACTAAAGCAAGATTCGAATTATACCATCATGTAAACGCACTGACAGAGTGTGTTACCTCAGTGTGTTACCTCAGTGTGTGTTACCTCAGTGAGGGCTGTGCAGAGTGTTTGGCTGCACTGAGCGTGTTTTGAATCATGTGTTAAGAGTTGTGTTGCTTGGAATGAGTTTTGCAGGTGATGTGAAGTGTTTAGCTCAGGTGACTTGGTAGTGCAGACTGCAGTTAGAGTTTTGCACATGTGACTCCAGTTGTGTCCACTGTCGTTTAGCAAACGAAAAAAACTGTAAGTAATGTAAGGATTTATGTTTTTCTAATAGTTTACTGTTGCACACATTAGAAAATGTATAAATTAAATTTGTTTAAGTATTACAAATGATTTGTATAGCTTTACACACTAAAACTATTTAGGACCAGATATGTGTTAATGTTGTTATTATTGGTTTGTAAACAATACATATGTTCTAATAAACACATATACACTTGCTGGAAAATGTATGATAACAATAAATGTTAAATGTTTCATAGAAACTAAAACATTTATGATCCAATGTTAAAAGAGGTTATAGCATCATAACTAATTTTAAAGGTTCACAAATCAATCGTTGATCAATAGAATAGTTTATTAATGTTATAATGAATAAACATTCATTATAACATCACTGTTGGTGAACAGTAACATAACTGGAGTACCTAACCGGCCTCAAAGAAAGGCAAACATCAAAGACATGAGCAATAAGAGTTATTTTATTATTATTATTATTACTGCTGACTTATTTCATTCTTAGGCATTACTTATGGAATTGATCTCAGCTCCAGTTTTTAAGTGTGGCCCTTTACCCGAGGACTGAAGTTAAAGATGGCTGCTGGGAGGCGGCTACAGGTGGAGGTGACGGGGTCGGGCTGGCCTCTTCAGGGTCGGAGGACATTTGTCTGGATGAATAAAAGATCAATAATTATTTTCATTTTAAAACGCTGTGTTGAAAGGTTGTGACGCGGCTTGAGGAGGAGAACAGGGTGGTCTCACACACACACACACACACACACACACACTCATACACACACACACACACACACACAGTGACCGACCTGCTAAATGTCAGACCAGGTGTGTGGTGCCTTCAGCAACACGGTATGTGTGGGTGTGTGTGTAGTTGTGTCTGTGTGTGTGTCTGTGTGTTTGTATGTGTGTGTATGTAAGTGTCTGTGTGTGTCTCTGTGTGTGTGTCTTTGTGTATGTGTGTGTCTCTATGTGTGTGTATGTCTGTGTGTGTGTGTCTTTGTGTATGTGTGTGTCTGTGTGTGTATGTGTGTGTCTATGTTTTGGTGTGTGTGTGTGCGGTTGGCTGGAGATGTTGCACGTGACACAAGGGAAACTTTGGGATCCGATGTGAGCGTCCAGAGAGTCAGTCTGATGAATCTGATTTTAATCTGATTTCATAAACACCTCCAAGGAGACGATTTTCTAAAAATCTCATTTCACGTTTTCTACATTTTTTATTGCCGTCCAGAATTTCCTAAATCATTCTGGGTCCAATCTGCAGGCAACAGACGGCTGTGCAGCTGGAACTAAGATATTCATTCATTCTGGCTCACCTACATTAGCCTTCTGTCTCGTTCTCACATAACTGCTCCTCCATCAAGCTGCCACTTACTATGGACATTGTATTTGTTGTTTTCTATTTCCACGATGTTTTTTTATAGTGCTATGACTATTTCAAATATTTGACCATTTCCCATTCACACAATAACTTCCAAGAGAGAACAAATCACATCCTGAAAGAGTGAACAGGACGTCAACACGAAGCAGCAAAGAACCAAAACACGGACTCTCAACACACACGTTCACATTTCACATATTGGCAAAACATGAAGCACGTGAACGTGAAGCAGAACCCTCGGCGTGAGGGAGAGGCTCAGACGACGCCAACGCTCTCTGAGGGAGAGGCACGGCCGCATCTCATCTGTTGTTCAACTGAAATACAGAATTCACTTGAAGTCATTGTCGCTGCTGGTTTTGTGTTTCCTGCCCCAGACACACACTGGAGATGTTATATTCAACTGGTCACCTCGCCTGCAGAGGGCCTCGTGCTGCGAGTAGATCTCATTTGCCTCAAGCTGAGATGCGAAAGCCAATCAGCGTTGAGCTGCTCCTCCGTTGGTGAATGTAACTGCTGGAGGAGACCCCCCCCCCCTCCCCCCTCACGTCTCCACCACCAGAATGCAGGTTAATGCCGGATAGGAAGTGAGATCACTGAAGAGCACAAACGTCCTTTGTTTCCCTTTGTCTCCTTCCTCCCTCGTCCCCTCTGGAGACGTCTGGCGGTGAGTCCAGGTGTGAGGACTTAATTAATAATCTTTTAACTGCCTCTGAGACCCCGATCGATCAGAACATAAGACACATACACACAGCTGGAAGCTCCGTTCGTCTCAACGCTACGTAGAGACCTGAGGCTGCGCGATAAGGAGTCAAGTGGTGAGAGAGATTAAGGAGATTAGGGAGTGGAAGATAAGGGAGTGATGGTAAAGACTGAGCGGTAATGTCATCGCAAGTTTATCTGACTGAGCTGTTGTATTCGTTTTTGGGATATGGTAAATGTAAGTAAGTAAATAAGTAAGTTATTAAGTGAATAAGTAAGTGAGTGTGTGAGTAAGTTATTAGGTGAGTGAGTAAGTAAGTAAGTGAGTAAATGAATAAGTAAGTGAGTGAGTAAGTAAGTCAGTAAAAAAGTAAGTACGTAAATAAGTAAGTAAATAAGTAAGTGACTAATTGAATAAGTAAGTAAATAAGTAAATGAGTAAGTTATTAAGTAAGTGAGTGAGTAAATGAAGAAGTAAGTGAGTAAGTAAGTAAGTGAGTACATAAATATGTAAGTAAGTACATTAAGTTTATAAGAAAACAAAATCTTGAAGAGGAAAGTTCACATGAAGGATCAAAGGAAGGAAGGAAGGAGGAAACAAAGGAGACGGAGTGAGATGTGCTCGTCTGTAAACTGCCTCTGTGTCTACAGAGAGGCGTCGTTGATGCAATAAGCAGTGTTGTGATGCCTCCATACAGCAGACTGCATCAGCGTTTCTATGAATATCTCATAGATCAGGACGGGCGCCATGTGGCACGCTGGGGTTGGAGGCAGGTGGAGGTGTGCTCCTTTGTTCTCCTGATTTCTATTGTTGTCTCCTGAGCAGCCCACACAACCTTTCTGCTGCACATGGAAAATGGAATTACAGTTTTACTCAGACAGGTGCAAAAATATGGGGATCTCTACTTCCTGTGCTGGTGCTGCAGCTGTGACATCATCATATGTGAACGCGGGCAGCTCATGTGGTGACTCACACATGTTCCTATTGTTGCACCCTGAAAATGAACTGTTCAGAAACACCTTGTTCTTCTGTTTTACAACAAGTTTGCAGTTAAAAATATCATATGTTGTGTTGTCTTCAGCCTGCTTACTGCACCTGGCCTTTGCACACCCCTCTCTTAAAGAGACAGCACTCCCTTAAAGAGACAGTGCTCTCTTAAAGAGGCAGCGCGCCTCTCTTAAAGAGACAGCATTCTCTTAACCCTTGTGTTGCCTTAGGGTCATTTTGACCCGAATCAATATTACACCCTCCCCCCGCCTCTGGGTCATTTTGACCCAATTCAATGTTTCACCCTCCTGTTACCTTTATATTTACTAACATATTTTACCCTTTGGGTTCAATTTGACGCCAGCAATTAAAACCTCCAGAAAATTATTAGAATTAATATTGTTTTCCAAGTTTAAGTGTGAGGCACTTTATGTTTGTTTGTTGACTACCGAAAGAACACCGACATTAAACATTGAATGGGGTCAAATTAATCCTAAGGCGGGGGGAGGGTGTAATATTGATTCGGGTCAAAATGACCCTAAGGCAACACAAGGGTTAAAGAGACAGCGCACCTCTCTTAAAGAGAGACTTCTCTTAAAGGGACAGTCCTCTCTTAAAGAGACAGCGCCCCTCTCTTAAAGAGACAGTGCTCTCTTAAAAAGACAATGCACCTCTCTTAAAGAGACAGCGCACCTTTCTTAAAGAGACAGTGCTCTCTTAAAGAGACAGCGCCCCTCTCTTAAAGAGACAGCGCTATCTTCCAAAAGGGACAACAAGCACTTTCCTCCCTTCACAGATAGCATGTACACAGGTGATCAACGCTCTCAAATATAGGAACAACACATGAATGACCTTGAACACACATTCAAAGTCAATTATAAAAGATGAACACAGTTGAACTAAATTGGTAAGATGTATGACATACCATGTCAGGGTGCTGCACTATTAATATTCCATATAATATTGTCATATTAGCAGAAGACTGAGGGAACGTGATGTGTTCCTCACTGGATGATCGGATCCCGATGCGAGGAAGATCTGATCTCCTCGCGGACGGACACGTCTGAATTCGTCCCGCCGTGATTGGACGACCGATGGCGCATTGTAAAGACAAGTGTAACCGCGGCCTTTTGACCCAGATGCATCCAAGAGGTACAACACTGGAATCCAAAACCGGCTCACAGCGTTCCCCCATTGAAAGGAAATGGAATGAATTAGAAAGTATTTGAGCAGAGTCAGGGGTCACCAGAGGTCACCAAGGGTCACCATCTCCTCCCTTACACCTGTTAGAGTGACATGTGACCATTAAAAGAAAACGAAGAGCAATAGATTCAGGTCAGGAATGAAGGTCCACACACACAGACACACACACACCTTCCATTAGTGTGTGACCAGCTGGTGAAGGCGTCTCCTTTGGAAAGAGGGCTGTCAGAGTGATGCTAACACAAAACGTGCAAATTTGAGACCGGTCCAGCAGCAGCCGGCAGACATCTTTTCTTGAAGCAGATAATCTGACAAGAAAACCCCAAACCATCGTTCCACTAAACCCTGAAGTAAACAAGATAAATCCTCTCCTCTCGTTGAAGCTCCATTGTTCTGCGCTCTCCTTCCTCTGAGTCTGTGTCGGGATGGAAATAGACCTCTATGGGGGCTACGCTTTTTATTTCTCTTTGTACGAAAAATATATTTTTGGATTTCATGCAAATGAAGCCCATTTGGATCTGGGGGGAGAAGGTGAGGGAAACAATTTGAGCCCTGCACACACACACACACACAGCCATGTGTGCAGAAGCGCTGATGCTGTGTTTCAATGGACCGTTTTCTACACACACACAGACATGAATCTCAGGGGTTGTCGAAGCTTATAGAAGACTGGGTATGTTATCCATCTGTCTCCATCCCTCCATCATTCCATATCATGTCATAGATACAGTCGCCATGCATCATGTCTTTCATATAAATAATAATAATAATAGTTTGACTGATTGGTGTGGTCTGGGATAAGATATTTATGTAGATCTAAAAGTTAGGTAAGATAAGTGGCTGAAGGTCCTAGGTGTTTTTGACCTTGTTTGACCTCTCTCATCGGACCACTTGTCTCCTTCTGCTTCGTCATTTGTTCTCAGTGGATGAGTTAACATCAGAGTTAATGGGAAGCTGAAGGGGGCGGTCAGATCCTGATCGGGCTTAGTTGAGTTCAGATATTTATGCTGAAGCCCAGCGACTGCAGGCTTGTGTCGACGCTGTTACCCACAGCTGTTTCTGGTGATGTCATAATGATCTCATTACTCCTCGGGGATCCTGCCTGATCTCCCAAGCGGAGCGAGGACTGTGATGAGAGGTTCTGGCAGTCCAGTGACGTGAGGGGGTCTCCTACTGGGAAACATCAGGTGGTCCCAGCTGGGTCTGCAGCTTCTGTCCTGACCCCGAGGCCGGGACCTGGACCTGCTGCACCTCCCTCTCCATGGGTGCTCTGATCTGGGATGTTCTAAGTAAAGTTTAGAGTTCGACTACAGACACAATGTGCAGCTTCTGGGGGCCTGGATAAGATGACCCCCCCTCTTCTGGGAGGGCGGGGTCAGCGTGGCGCTGCATGTTTTTTTCACTTAAGCGGTTTATGGACATCTAGTTTCTTTCAGCCTCACAGAAACAAGTCTTGCTGAATAAATGTGACATGGCGTTATCGTATTGTGTTAGACTCACAGCTTTAAAGCTCATATGCTGTGTTAACTAGTCATGATGGTTCTTTTGAGAAGCGGGCGTGAACGAGCTACTTACATCCTACTCAGGGTCCCACACTCCTTTCCACTGTAACTAATGAAACACTCCAGATCAAATAATTCACTCGAACCAAAACAAGACTTGACCCACTTGGGGAGAAAAGAGGGAGAGAACAGCGGGATCAACATAACATACGTACAGGATGGGAAGGAGGCAGAGGATCATCCCTCAGTTACACAGCAGAGAGCAGATGGAGCAGAGGAGGACCGACACCGGGCAGGGAACGAGGGATCGGAAAGGAGGAGAGGAGGCCGACCGGCAGGCCTATTATGAGAGGGGGGGGCGAGGTGGAGTGGACCAATGAGAGCGAGTGAGGTAACAAGTAGGACTGGAGGATGGAGGAGAGGGAGAGAACAGCTTGTTCTGCGGTGACAGGTACACGGAGGTCAGGCCTTAGCAGGTGTTTAGCTATCATGCTGTTACCGATAGCTGGTAATGAGACACACACACACACACACTCACATGCACACGCACACACACACACACACACTCAAAACCTGCTCAGGGCTAGACAGACAAAAACACACGGTAATACACACTCTCTCTCCCTATCTCTCTCTCTCTCACACACACACACACACATCATCATCTAATTAAATTACATTAAGGTGTTTTCAGAACACTTTTCTTGAAATGTTTTGTTATTAAAGTGGATTGTATCGAAAGGACAAAGTAGTAGGAAGATATATTCAATCTTGTGTGTGTGTGCGTCTATGTGTGTGTGTGTGTGTGCGTGTGTGTCCCGACTGTCCCTCCAGCTTTTTCATTAGACCTGTGGGAGGATGAGAGGAGAACAGGGTCAGACGGGGTCTTGTCTCTGATTAAACGACAGGGCGGGGCACATCCTACTAATTACTCTGTGTGTGTGTGTGTGTTATTCAGCGGCAGGGCAGAGCGTGTTCTCATAATTACAAAGTTACAGCCATATTTGTCATCTGATTGGTGGTCGGGCCCCGTACCTCCCAGCCTGATCTACAATTAGACAAGTATTGTTCTCTTTTGATTACTGTGGTCAACAAAAATGGAACAATTATTCAAAGAAATATGCTGGAGAAAACTTTCATATGAAAATCTGCAGGCTACTTTAAAAGTGCAATATTTGGAATTGGGAGTATTTTTGACACCTCGACATGGACAGTTGAGAGATTAAGAAATGTTTACAATGTTTACTGAGGGAATACATCAAGAGAGAAGTAGAGTCATTATATAGACTTCTATACAACCAGAGGAGTCACCCCCTGGTGGTCAGGAGAGAGAATGCAGTTTTAACACATGACTCATAGACTTCTATACAACCAGAGGAGTCACCCCCTGGTAATCAGGAAAGAGAATGCAGCTTCAACACATGGAGCATAGACTTCTATACAACCAGAGTAGTTGCCCCCTGGTGGACATTAGAGAAAAAAAGAGTTTAACTTCCTGGAACACAAACACCCACGGTTGGTCCTACTAATGTCAGCTGTCGGATTGCTGACTGATGCTGACAAGTTAAACGTAGTGTTTGGCCAGCATCATCACCCAATTCCAACAAAACAAAAACAATCTATCCATTTTTCATGGTCTGTCTTCAGTCGTTGCCAAAGCCACTTCCCTCCTGCAGACATGCCTGTAAACCCCCCTGACCTACTCTGTCCCTATCTCTTTCACAGGACATTGATCCTAATTGGTGATTGGCATGGGCGGTTAGTTTGTCGTACGGTTTTGACAACGCCATTGCCATTTGGCATTTATTTGCATGCTGTTTATGTCTCTCTAAGTGAACTTTAAGTCGCGGACATAAATCATGTGTGGTTGTGTGTCACAGCAGCTCTCAGCGGATGTCACAGCACATCAGGTTGGCAGTCATTTCATTCCGCGTCACATAATGTCAGGTTGTCAAGACGTTATTGATATCCTTTGCATCTAACAGCAGAAGGGAGAAAAAACTGCTGTCGTGAAATAAGAAAAAAAATGTTTCCGTGTCTAACACATTCTTCAGAAAGAACAAAATGCAAGTCTGATGGGTTTTTTTGAGCAGGAAATGATTTAAACATTAAATATGTTGCTAATTATATCTAAGGTGACATGAAACAGAAGATAGATGTGCACAAAAAACACAACGTCAATGCTTGTTCGCTTAAATAACACGGCATCACCTTTCTGGTACACTTCATTTAAAATTATCTTTTCCCTGTAGATCTAAATCTTCTGTTACATAGTTCCTATATAGTGTAGAGCTGTATATAAGGCCTCATGAGGTTACGCATACGCACAACCTCATATTGTGCGTACACGTAACCTCCTCATTTTGTGCGTACACGTAACCTCATGCTGTTCATGATGTGCATACCCTTAACCTCATGCTGTTATGCGTACGCACAACCTCATGTTTTGCGGAGACGTAACCTCATGCAGTTCACATTGTGCGTACCCGTAACCTCATGCTGTTACGTGTACGCACAACCTTATGTTGTGCGTACCCGTAACCTCATGCTGTCATGCGTACGCACAACCTTATGTTTTGCGTAGATGTAACTTCATTCTGGTCATGTTGTGCGTACACGTAACCTCATGCTGTACATGTTGTTCGTACACGTAACCTCATGCTGTTACGTTGAAACACAACCTCATGTTGCGCGTACGCGTAACCTCATGCTGTTCATGTTGTGCGTACACGTAACCTCATGCTGTTACGTTTAAACACAACCTCATCTTGCGCGTACACGTAATCTCATGCTGTACGTGTACGCACAACCTCATGTGGCCTCATGTGTTCAGTCAGACTCTGGTGTGTGTTATTTGGGCGATTGTGAACACAGAAATTATGTTTTGGTGCCAAACAAAACAAGCACAACAGTTTCCAAGCCAATACTCGAGCGGTATACCGTCGCAGCTGCAGGAAGTGAACCAATACGACCGGTTGAATGTTGATGTACGGGAGAGAACAGAACATGCTTAATTAATAAAGTGGCAGAATTGTCACGTTCATAAAGTCATTGAACTGAAGGAATTTGTGCCCAGTCAAAGTCAACACACTGCGGCCCCTCAGCAGGTTATTTATTTTTTAATTTGGTTACTCTTTAATTGGTGCACTACGAAACCGAACCAGACTAAACAGAAAACGACTCAAAAGTCCTGGTGTCACAATCACACACACACACACACACTCTAAAAAGCCCAACTTCAAATTTGTTGTCCTAAAGTGTATATTCTATTCTAACACATTTTTGTAAGTTGAGTCAACAAATGCCTTTGAAAAAAGTTGAACTAACTCAAAATGTCAATTGCATTAATAAAGAGTGGAATCCACTTAAAATGTTAAGTTGAGAAAACTTAATATAGTGGTTTGGGCATCTGCTGAGGTAACTAAGGCCACTGTGCATGTATGTCAGTAAACACACACACATATATATATATATATATACAAATACATATATAAATACATATATATATGTAATACATATATATACTACTTGAATCTTATATTTTAAATAATAAAATAATATAAAAATATTTTCTTTAGCCCCTGTTTAAAATACATTGGTTTTTGATACCATTGTTTGTTTATTATATTTATATATGGATTAGATTTGGAAGGATATTGTCCATTGTTTAATGGCAGATTTGCTCCAGTTCAGGTTTTTGTCACTTATTGAATTAAAGGGAGCCTGTACCGTGAGAGCAAATGTTTCCCTGTATTTTGCTCAATTTATTTATTTAATTTAACAGACTATGAAGATTGAAATACTATAATACTAATGTGTAGGAGGTGACTCTTGTATGAAAGTGGTATATTTTAGTTTTTAAAATCTACATAAAAATGTCTTTTGACTTTTAAATTGTATTGTTACAGAATGGGAAGGAAAAAAATGAAAATTTAAAAGAGGCGGTGAATATTTATTATAGTCTCTGTATGCTTGTTTTTGTGTAGAATACAGACCCGGAGGAATCTTACGTGAAAGGAGTTGAACTGGGAATACTGCAGAGTGGGTGGAGCGGGGGGGTGGTTCAGGGAACGGTGTCTGATTGTCATCAGCTGGACTGATTGGTAATCAGATTAGTAATCAGTCCAGCTGATGACGATCTGTGTTGGTTATCTGAGTCTGTCTCCATAAAGGAGCTGGACAGACAGGAGATGAGAGGAGCGTGGAGAGCAGAGACACAGTCTGCTGTCGGAATAAACCTTATTACCGAATATCCCTCTGGCTACTTGTTGCTTATTGGTGCTTGACGGCTACACACGTGTCACAACCATGTTCCAAAGCTTGTTTCAAGGCCTTGATTTTGGATTCACAAAACAGAATTTTTTCTGTTTTTTTCTTTATGCAGCCATTTTGATTTTTAAGGATGTTGACCCTCTGCTATCTATGTTCAAGTGTTGACACCTGGAATTCATATAGTTATGCAAACAAATGTTTAGTTATTGTTAATAAACATTTTTTGTTTGAAGAAGTTTGTTTTCTTTAACTGTTGACTTTTCCAAAGAAAACGCTGTACATTTTTAATTAATTTAAATGAAGGCAACGTTGCAAAGAATGTTGAGTGTACTCAAATAATGGGCAGTGAAATTTAGTAACAAAACATTTTAAGTTAAAAGTAAGTTCTCTCAACAAAACATTTCTCAACAAAAAATGTTAAGTGCTGTTGATGTATGTTTTTAATCTACAAGAACACACAATTTAAAGTTTCTCCAATTCAATATTTTAAGTGTTCTGAACTTAAGTACATGAGTAGATGTAACTATCAAATGCAATATTTTAAGTAGTGTTAACTTAAATACATAAGTACGTCTGAATAGTAATGTTACGTTTGACAAACTTAAGATATCACTTTGAGTGAACTTCTTATCATAAGTTGACACAACACATTAGCCCTTAGTTGAGTGAACTCAAAAAGGCTTTGCAGCTGGTTGCCTCACTTTTTTAAGTTGACTCAACTTTTTTTTTTTTAGAGTGCACACACACACACACACACACACACACACATTCACACACACTCACAATCTGAATCTATGGCTTTTCACATTGAATGGTTTTGCTTTGGTGAGTTGTTGCACAGACAAGAGACATAAATATAGATATAATAAAGAATATATAGATATAGAATAGAGAAAGAAAAGGGTCTTAAGTTTTGATCGTTGTGGAAGATTTGAAAAGGCTGATAATTCGCCCTCATCAAGTCAAATCAATACGGATCCCGTTAGCTGCCCATTGCCACGTTAATATTTCCCTTCTACTGTCTGTCATCTGCAAACATGTTCCCTCACTGAAGCCTGGGAGCGCTCCTCACACAGCGGATGATTAAACTCAATCAACCCCCTCGCTCTGTGAGCACGATGCCAGAGTAGAGATGTTAATGTGGGTCATATTAGGAGAGCTTTGGGGAGTTTTGAATCCATGAATCTGGATTCAAGAGGAAGACATGGGAACGTCAAGGGAAGGTGTTGGCGGGTCGCTTTTTGTTCTTTAGTGCTCGGAGTAGGCTCTCAGATGTAGGGTCAGTTAGGAGTGGAGGGAGAACATGATCAAAATACCTCTGTTCAAATATTAATGAAGTGATACACGTGTGGGGCGAAGTTTCTGCTCCGGTTTTTTCAAGCCATTGTGTTAGTGTCCGATCTCAGTGAGAAGAAAAAAAGACTTTTTCCAGTTGGATTGTCTGCTGACTAATTCCCACCACACTTCAACATCTGCCGGCTTCACATATGAAACTGTACCATCAGTTTCAGGCTTTAGCAGATGTATACAGCATCAATAAACACAATTAGAGCAATCTGCATATCCCTGACTACAGCCTCTGGGGGCGAAGAGGTACCATGTCTCCGGCAGATATCCAGACCAAGAATTTCAGAAGACTTTCAGAAGACTTCCAAAAGACTTTCAGAAGACTTTCATTTCCTTTAGCTGATGTGAATGGAGCTTGAACGAGAGCAGGTAGCATGGAGCCAGTTTAAGAGCTAACGTTAAGATCCTTTTCAGCTAAATCATCATCCGACTAGCCAGAAAGGTCCAAGATTGCAAAATTAGCCAATGGGTTCTAAACCGACTGTCACCTGCATTCAAGCACAGCCGTGATTGGTCAATATTTCTCCGACTAGAAACGGAAACCCAATCACTTGAAATCTTGTCCCGTTGCCCAATTATGCACATCAATGCCACATATTCCTAACAGACATTGGTAATAGAGAGTTTCGTCATGTCAGGACTCATGAGGATCATTGAGTTCAGAGAAATGAGTCTCATCTAAATCGAACGCAATCATTTCTAATACTCTTACTCGCAGCAGGCCAGGATGTCCGTTGGGTCACCGGGTGGTAGAGTCCTCTCAGGTCTGAGCTCACCATCACTTTGACTTCAACGGTTAAACGTAGACAGTAAAAAAACCACTATGCAGAATAAAATAATTGGTATCACCTTAAATGATGGAATTAATAACAATGATATATGGACACAGAAGTATTATGCGAGGTAATCGTGTTGGCTTTCCCATTGTTTTGTGCATCTCTGCTGTCAGACGGCAGTCATAGCATCACGGAGAGGAAGAGAGGAGTTCTCTCTTTCACTCCACAGAGGATGGAGTGATGCTCCTCAGACGATGGTGTATGAGTCCAGAGGGAGGAAGTAACCGTCGTTAAGTCTCTTGAGAACAGCCACGCAGCAGCGCCGTCGCCACACTGATATTTAAGCTGTCGTTGGTGCTTTTTCAACGCCAGCCGGCTTCATGACAGGAATTACTTTCAGATGGGTACATTTTCAATTGTTCTTCCACGTCAGCTAATTCTGGCCATGTTTCATGCTGTCTGGAAACATTTTGCGAAGGCTTTACCATACACCGTTTAACTCTTTATACCCAAAGAAAAACACTTGAAGCCAACGCGAACAAATGTTCTGGCAATTAAGGAAGTTCAAATGTTGCGAAAGTTGTGATACTACAAAAATAATGTGAATGAAAACAGAGCCACAAGACAAATAGCGAAATAAAATGGAACCCACTTTAATATTATGTTACATTTAGTTTACCCCACGCTTTTATCCAAAGGGACTTACAATCATGTTACATTCATACACCGTGGACACAGCTACAGGGAGAAATTCAGGGTTAAGTGTCCTGTTCAAGGACATATTGACTAGGGTGGAACCGCCCCCTGGTTGAAAGATGGACCTGCTAACCACTGACCACTGGCCCATAGTCACCCCAATATGCACAGAAGAGCAGAAGATCTTTGACCAACAAGGTCAACACAAATACACATGAAAAGAAAAATTTCAGTAAAAATGATAACACAACATAAAATAATACCGTTGTTTAAATTTAAGTTAAACATAAACAATACAATAGAAAATATGCCTCGACCCATCGGCAGTCACAGGCGTACCCTCGGTAACGACCCTTTGGGTCCAACTCACTGGGTATCGAAGCGGTGGCAGTGAACACGGGGTTAACGCTAGCCAGTCAAACACTCCCTTAAGCTGCGTTCACACCAAAAGTGTTTTTTGGTGAGTTTACTCGCTTGACTATTTGTGGCTTTTCACTTCATTCGCACCGTAGAGGGGCATGGCCAGAGTTGAAATATTTCAACTTGAAGGTGAATTTTTCGCGTCAATTGCAACCACTCGTGTCTGTGCATGGACTTTGCATGAAATCTACTCGCGTGAACAGTTCTCAACGCTTTCGGTGTGAACGCAGCTTTAGGTCGAGGCAACGAACCACTGAGGCCTCAGAGGAAAAGGTCTAGGGAAGAATGAGTGTTTGCACAGCGAAGCAGACGCTGCTGGTAACAAAGGACACACACAGGGGTCTCCTGGGTGAGAGTCCCGTGTTTGTTTGCATTGTTGTTGCAACACAAAGGTTTTTTCCGCATCCCGTGGTCGGACCAGAACACTCCTGTGTGTGTGTGTGTGTGTGAGAGTGTTTATCTTGATTTCACCAAAGGCGTTGTTGCACCACGTGTGGGTGGTCCTCAGAGGGGATGGGGGTAATTAGCTTAATGAAAGATTAATTAAGAAGGTAGCTGCAGGGGAGAGGCACGGGGGGATGCATGTAGCTCTGCTGTGTAGAGGATATTCTGATGTGCATGTTGGAATGCAGCGCACATCAAAACATCTCTGTCCAAACTACTCCGATTGTGTGTAATTGAGCTTTCGTTCTTCTATTGGTGAAAAACAAATTAGCTCGGAGGGTCTAACAGCTGGTTGATGAGAGCAGTTGAACTATTGCTTGACTTTGTTTTGCTCCATTTGGAGTCCCTCGTCTCCGAGCTGCAACACAACGGACAGCGTGAGACCGTCCCGCCCGGAGACTCGGCTGCGTTGTCGGTTCCTTAACTTCACACACGTCGATGTCTCATGACGAGCGACATCCTGCATTTTCTGAATTTGACTTAAAGGACCCATATTATGCCCATTTTTCCACAAGTTGATATGGTTCCTTGGGGTCTTAATGAAATGTTTGTAACATATTTTGGTCAAAATACCACAAGAATAATTTCAAACAGCACCCTTTTTACCCTGTCAAAAACACCTCCCCACAGATTAGCCTGTTTTGAGTGCCTGTTCCTTTAAATGCGAATGAGCCAGCTCCCCCCTCCAGCCCTCTCCCCCTCTCCCCTCCTCCTCCACGAGATGCGCTCGCCTAGCTGCTGCCTGCCTACTGCAGATGAAGATAGTGTCGTGCAACCATATCGTTTTGAACCAGAGTCAGACCCTGAACAAGAAGAGGCTCCCGAACAAGTTCGAGAAGTTAGGGCTCAACAGGACGTTTCTGAATGTCACTTCTACATTTTTGTTTGTTTGTACATTGGCTAAGGTCTCACAGTCTTGTTAGCGGTTTTGAGAGCATAATGGTGCTAGAGATTCGAGTACGTGAATAGTTTGTGCATGTATGAGTATGTTGCAAATACAGTGTGTTTATGTAAGTTACTGTTTGTGAAAGTGTTTGTGTAAATGCAAGTAAAGGGAACGCCATAAAGATATAAATGCTACATGAGTAAAGTTCCACCTGTAAACTAAAGTGTTATCTGACAACAGTAAGTGACCAAGCAAATCATTGTATTTGATGACTTATGACTTATTTTATGACTCATGTCTGTAATAGGAACACAACTTTCAAATAAACTTTACCTGTAAAGTTGTGGTGGGGGCGGTCCAAGGCCATGTAGCCAGACTCCCTACATGGGCGTGCTTCAAAATCTACGTAGACGTTGGTGGTGATCCCATTTGACGCACTCAAGCATATCGTTTCTGACAGAGGAACCACAACAAGCCGCGTGAGTTTTTTTTTTTCCAGCGTTTTTGTGTTGGGAGACATGTCAGATACCCAAATTAACGTATAGAAGCACTAAAAAAATGGAATTTTCATAATATGTCCCCTTTAACTTTATGTGAAATGTAAAACTGAAGTTTCTGTTCAGAGGAGACGTTTTCCCTCAGGAAAGCAGGACTTTGTTTCCTGCCTTCTGTTGACTTTTATAAAGTGAAAATAGCAATAATTGAGAAAAAAAATGCAACCACATTAAAAACTCTTCATTCTACAGAATCATTCCGGCCCACACACACATTCATCTGTTTGATGATCTCTTGTTCCTCGGCGGCTGCTCTTCATTGAACATGGCTGGGTGGAACCAGACAAGCTTTCTCCCAGAAGGATGTGATCATGTGATCACGTGATCACGGGGATGTGTCGGCAATCTGGAGCAATATGGAGGAAGGGCGGCCGTGGAAGTGTCCTGGAAACACCATGAGGGGATGGTGACGTTAACAGAGTTGACCACAGGGAACATGTGTGTATTCCAATCAGGAGAGACGGGTATTTAGAGTTTAACAATCATTTATTACAATAGCATATTGCAATAGTGCAAAGTCTTTTTGGCGATTGGACTCCATCCTGATGTAGGGTAAACCAGGGGTAGAGATGCTGATATCTGCGCAGGCAGAATCCCCCCATGGAGTCCAGACACTGGTGGTGGTGTAGAAGAAGCGTTGTCGTAATTCCGATTGGAGGAGCCTGGGGTGGAGGAGGCTCACAATGGCTAAAGCTGAAACGACAACTGACAGCAGCAGAGAACACATTTTAAAGTTTTACCAACGACGCTGTGATAGGCTTACACAACTGGGCTGCCTCTAAATGGTTGGTTCATTCATCGGGTCCGGCCCCAATCAGCTAATGGAGTAATCGCTGCAAGACTGAGACTGCTTGTGAATGAACCAGCTGTAACGAATGTCTTCCTGTCTGAACTTTCGCTGAACTACAATTTTACCACAACCACCACGTAGTCTGACTTCTACTTTTAGTTTTAGTCGCAGCGATCACAGGCTAACGATAAAAAAAAGCAGTACTTCGTTCTTTTTTGTTGTTGGTGCAAATAGGTTGAGGCCGAGGCGATAGAGAAGGTGATGAATGCTGCTCATGGAAGTCTCAACAGACGCAGAGGATACGACATTAAAGCTGAATATGTTGGTCTCAGCTCAGAGAGCCTGACGCTTGGAGAACACGCCTCAGGTGTGAGGCGAGAGCTCTCAACCTGCTCTCAGAGGCACTGGGACCCCCTTCCAACCTCCTTAACTCTCTCTCACACACACACACACACACACACACACACACACACACATGCTCTTACTCTGCTGAGGATAAGAGAGTTTGTTGTGGCATCATGTTGTCGGATCACAGCGTTTCCTCTCACACACACACTTACACACACACATACACACACACACACACACTCACAGCATATGGCCCCAGAAAGCCCTCCAGAGCTCCACAGAGGGCTATCAAGGCCTAATTAATGGCGGGTGCAGTTATGTTTTATGATAGGACATAATCGGGCTCTAATTAGTGTGAAATGGGGCCCAGTGGTCTGATTTATGACCCGTTAGAATGATCGCTGGGCAATGATTCGAGAGCCGACATTTCCATCTCGTATACTTTGTAGTTACGCTGCAGCCTCCACGACATGCACCGAGGACTGGGGGGGGGGGGGGCGGGGCAGTGCAGCCTGGGTTCTGGTCCTGGTTCCGTCTCCACTGCTCCAGACCATCATAAAAAAACAGAACTCAGAGAGCTCACACACACACCGCATCTCTCTGAAACACATTAAAAATTCATGTCATTCGTACAGAAGCCAGAAGAGGTTCACGACCTTCCTCCTGCCGAGATACGCCTGTTGACGTGTTGATTGTTGTTTATTGTCACACCAGCAGGAAGAAGGAGGAAGGCCGTGATCTGGTGTGATCCTCCTACACACAGGCACGCTGCAATATGTGCAAGCGACGCCATGTCGGAGAATCCACATGGACCAAGTCCAGAACATCTGGATTATAAACATACTTTCTGTACTGCAGCGTTTGATCGGTTTTAAATCTCCTACAACTTCCCAGTGACTTTATCCACCTGGAGTTCCTCGTGGATTTGGAGGCAGAACTCAGTTGATCTGAGAGCGTTGGAGGAGCTCAGTTAAATGACGCCACTGTGGCTCAACAGTCCTCTAGATTTTATCGGCTCAATCAAGTTTACATGCCGAAGTGTCCTCGGGCAAAATATGGAACCCCATAATGCTGTGTGTGTGTGTGTGTGTGGGGGGGGGGGGCACCTCGTGTGTGTGGGTGCATGTTGACACGTAGTGTGAAGCTCTTTGACTGGTCATAAAGGTGCCATATAAAAAACATTTTTATTACTTTTATTCATCCTTTTTGTATTTTTTAATGTTTGATTTCATTCAATTTCCTCGGTGCTCAGGTGTCACTGAATATTTGACCTCAATGTCAAAGCGACCTGATCAAATCAAATGAGCTGTATGCTCAATATTCGACCACGAAGAGTCGTTAGAAATCCAAAAGTCGAGCTCACGCGAGATACAAGCGGGGCTCGTTACTCGTGTATGTTCTCATAACCAGAGATCAAACACACGGAGCAGCATTGTGTGTGTGTGTGTGTGTGTGCGTGGCGTCCAGCGAGGGAGCGGCTGTCGAAGGTTTTCGATCAGCAAGAGGCTGAAAGCTCGAGATTCCTTTGAGTGCTGCATGCATCCTTCATTCATACAGAATATGCATTCAGAGGGAATATCTTTGATGAAAAAATAATCTTTTTGGGGGGGCATTTTATTTGGTAGCAGGATCAGACACACGAGCCTCTCCTCGGAGTCCTGATTGCATCACTCACGGCGCTCCGGCTCGGGGTCAGAGAGGAGAGAGAGGGAGAGGAGAGAGAGGTGGATGCTGTGTGGGTATGTGGGAGGACCGGGAAGAGACGATGAGACGTTGATACGATAAGAACATGAGACGACGAGACGACCCATTATACCATGTGACGACGAGACGTTGTGACGATGAGACGACGAGACGAGACATTGATGAGACCATGTGACAACGAGACGTTGAGACCATGAGACCATTATACCATGTGACAACGAGATGTTGAGACCATGAGACAATTATACCATGTGACAACGAGATGTTGAGACCATTATACCATGTGACAACGAGACGTTGAGACCATGAGACCATTATACCATGTGACAACGAGACGTTGAGACCATGAGACCATTATACCATGTGAGAACGAGATGTTGAGACCATGAGACCATTACACCATGTGACAACGAGACGTTGAGACCATGAGACCATTATACCATGTGACAACGAGACGTTGATGAGACCATGACACGTTGAGACCATGATACTTTGAGACGTTGAGACTATGTGACGATGAGACGACGAGACATTGATGAGACCATGAGACGACGAGACCATGAGACGTTGAGACCATGAGACGTTGAGACCATGAGACTTTGAGACGTTGAGACCATGAGACGTTGAGACCATGAGACGTTGAGACCATGAGACTTTGAGACGTTGAGACCATGAGACGTTGAGACCATGAGACATTGAGACCATGAGACTTTGAGATGTTGAGACCATGAGACTTTGAGACGTTGAGACCATAGGACTTTGAGACCATGAGATGACGAGACATTGAGGTCTTTTCAAACGCAGGAAGTTCGTATAGTTTGGGAGGATTTAACAAAACGGAGAGAACAAAAGAGGAGAGAGGCGAGGGCTGGATGCTGCTGGACTCACACACCTCCTCTCGTGTATGTATGTGTGTGTGTGTGGTTTCCCCTCTGGCATCTTCCTGACTTTTTAAACTACCTTGAATGGAATTATGTCTCTAACTTGAGGAGCTCATAACGGAGCGGAGTGTGGAACAGCTCTGTAGACGCTGTTTACCAAACCTTTCCTGACACGGGCTGGATTAAAACACACACACACACTCTCTCACACACAAACACACACACACACACACACACACACACACAGTGACACAGAGGAAGGCAAATCAAATCAAACAGCAGAAGATGTCTGGAAGAGCAAACCTAAAGTGTGTTACTCGTGATGAAGTGCTTCTGATATTCCCTCGTTTCCTCCGTGTCATATTGAGAGGCAGCCGGTTGGTCGTTTCTTTATGTTTTAGAGGTACATTATTTACATGCAACCCAATGTTCAGTTATTTCCAGTATTACGACCAGGCTGACGTTCACGTAGTCACATGGTTCATGAGTTCTTCATGAGATGATTTGCTCCTGAAGTTCCTCCCCGCAGACGGACTTTTAGTTGTTCTGAGAGGCCAGCGATGCATGAGAGTCGGCGATGTGAGACCTGCTGAAGCGACGGGTCCGGCTCATGAGACGCCGCCAGAGGAGATCCATCCACGTGAGGGCGAGGCCACGAGGGGCGTCAGGCCTGCTCCTCCACCTCTGTTACATTTAAATACACAATCCAAATGAACCTGGAAGTAACAGAAACAAAGTAACACACACACACATACACACGCACACACACACACGCACAAATCAGCACAACACACACACACGCACGCACACATCCAAACAACACACACACATCCGCGCAACACCCACACACACATCCGAACACACACAAACACATCCAGCACACACATGCACGCACACAACCACGCACCCACCCACACACACGCACGCACACATGCACAAGCACGCACACACAAGCACGCACACACACACACACATGCACACACACGGCAGCAGTGGTGGCGTGTGTGTGTGGACTAATCGTCCTCTGCGTCCCGCGGGGGACACACCTGGACCACGCGTGGCGACGACGCCGCGGCGAGCCGGCTGGGAGTCAAGCGGTGTCGTCGCCACGCGCCTCGTTACCCGACAACGCGCTCTGTGCACACGGTGCAGCGAGACGTAATGGATGGCACGCGGGGACGCCGTCGTCATGGTGATCCGTCTCGTTTCCAAGCCACCGCTATGCTGCTGTCGGCCAACATCTAATTAGTGTGTGTAAAGTGTGTGTGTGTGTGTGTGTGTGACTGTGTAAACGGGCGGTGCGGTCCGGTGTTCCTCCAGCATGGCGAGGACAGACATTGATGTCTCCTCCTCCTCTCAGGACACAGCTGCGTTTCAAGTTAATTGTTGAGCGAATTTTAAGCAAACTTTTAAAAAACACTTTGTGAATATATGAAAAGCCGATGAGGCGCATTTCCATCTCCTCATTTGGAGCGGATGAACTGAGCTGCGGCCAGCTGTGGTCTGACGTGGGCACTGCAGGCTTATCGTAGTCCACCGCACGGAGGAGGAGAAGAAGTCAGGTTGTTACCGGGAACCCGACGAGGCCGTTTAATTAAACGGGATGGATTCTTCCTTCGTGTCGCCGCCTTTTTAATTGGCCATGTTTCAAGTTTCAGGAGGAAGACGCACATTCATATACGAATGAACCGCAAGACACTGAGAACAATAAACAGCTGATGGCTCATCGGGTTAAATGTTGGCCCCTAACCATGAGGACGTGTTTCCATAGCGATTTATAATTTGTTTTTTTATTTTTATTTTATTACCGTGAACGTCTCTGTCACCTCAACATGAACTCGTCAGAAACTTGTTGTTTTATTTCACAAGTTCCTGGTTAAAACAAGCATACGTTGTTTGTCTTCAGCCTGCTGACTGCACCTGTCCTTCACACACCCCTCTCTTAAAGAGACAGCGCTCTATTAAAGAGACAGCGCCCCTCTCTTAAGGAGACATCAGTCTCTTAATAAGACAACGCCCCTCTCTTAAAGAGACAGGGCCCATCTCTTAAAGAGACAGCGGCACTTTCTTAAAGAGACAGCACCCCTCTCTTAAAGAGACAGCGCTCTTTTCCAAAGGGACAACAAGCACTTTCCTCCCTTCACAGTTTGTATGCGCACAGATGATCAACGCTCTCAAACATAGGAACAACACATGAATTACCTTAAACACACATTCACAGTAAAGTATAAGAAATGGACACAGTTGTATTAAATCGTTAAGATATGTGACATAACATATTTCAGGGTGCTACATCTCACTCAAAGGGAGCATTTTATTGAAGCCGCGTACAGTATGTTGACCTAATTGCCGAGGCATTGAGAACAATAACCCCGGGGCGTGGCGGTGATGTAACCACCAGGTAGGCCCAGAAGAGAGAGAAATAAAGGAGAAGCTGGAGAAGAAAAAGAGGGACAAGGCAGCCAATGAGAACACCGGAGCGAGCCGGGTACGCCGAGGAGTTTAATACCGGCAGTAAGATTGTCTTTAATTAATGGGACGTTATGAAGAGGTTAGCTAAGCCTTCTGTCCGACTGCGTGGGAGCCGCTTCTAATTGGGGATCACAGTGTGTGGAGTCTGGGATCCTCGGCGTGCCGATAATGTCACATAATTGGAAAAGAAATGTGTCGCTGCGCCGGAGGCGAGGCTCCAAGACCCTCCAAGGCTGGCACTTTAAAGATAGATTAATTAACGGACGGGTTTCGTTTCCTCTAGTTGTGCGTTTTCCCGATAACACATTTTACAGTCGAGCCAATTATCTCCGTGCTCTTTGCGACGCATTCCTCCAAGGAGGGACTTTCTGAACCCCGCCGGCTACTCTGGTGGGTCAGCTTACCGAGGCCGAGGCCGGAGGGGGGAGGCGGAGACAGAATTGAATTCCACATGTTGAACCCTTTCACCTCAGCCGGACTTTTTATTTATGCACCTCCTTAATTCTGCCTTTGTTTTCTCCTTATCTCTGTTAATCTCTTGTCTTTTTGGCTTCTCTTCTTCTCTTGATTTAAAGTTCAAGCCCCTTAATTCTGCTCATTACAAAGCCCGGCCGTTTCTTTTTTACCCTTCCATCCAATCTCAGCTTGTGGGCTTTTAATTGACTTCTAGATAATTATTTAGTTAATTATACCGCGACAGATTGCTAATAAATATTGATATGAATTATTCAAAGCATGTGTACGGCTCTGAGTAGCACACGTTGAAGTCACCGGATTAAAAAACAAAAAGCAGATGGAGGGGGAAGGAAGAAGAAGAAGAAGAAGAAAGAAAAACAGGATGTTGTATCCATAACCGCTGTGAGAGAGGAGAGTAAATCATGCTAACGGTGCAGACCAACGCTGACGGCTGTGCTGGAGAACCGGGCCGCGGAGAGCGAGAGCAGCCCACACGCTGGTTCTGGAGGTTGGTGGAGGGTGAAGAAGACGACGGAGGCGAAGAAATGAATAAGCTCCATTTGGGCTCCGCGGTGATGAATGAGGTTTCACAGGCTGTGGTTTCGTCTCCACGTGACTAATGCAGCCGTCGCTTTTCATATCGTTAAACAAACGTCTGTTTCTGAATTTGCTTAATATGAGAATCCGTCAAATGAAACAAGAACCGTCCATATTGGACCACAGAAGGAGGAGAAAACATCACAGAAATGAAAAGCACCAAGTAGTTTGAACGTTATGAAGCAGCTTCGGTATTTGTTTATTATCTTAAAAGAGGATTTGCTTTTCATCAGTTTTTGTTTCAGATTTATTAATTGTGTGCTTATTCTCACAATGTCATGAGACTCGATGCTTCGCATAACACACACAAAGCTTCATGTGATGCGTTTGTGTGCAGGAGGCCAGAGCACGGACCAATCACAACAGAGGAGAGGGAATTAGTTCTAAACTACAATGGCAGCCACTGAAGAGGTTAGCGTAGCTGCTGCTATAGCATCCGTTAGCGTAGCTGCTGCTTTGGCATTGTTTAGTGTAGCTGCTGCTGTAGCATCCGTTAGCGTAGCTTCTGCTTTGGCATTGTTTAGTGTAGCTGCTGCTGTAGCATCCGTTAGCGTAGCTTCTGCTTTGGCATTGTTTAGTGTAGCTGCTGCTGTAGCATCCGTTAGCGTAGCTTCTGCTTTAGCATTGTTTAGTGTAGCTGCTGCTGTAGCATCCGTTAGCATAGCTGCTGCTTTAGCATCTGCTAGCATAGCTGCTTCTATAGCATCCATTAGCGTAACTGCTGCTATATCATCTGTTAGTGTAACTGCTGCTATAACATCTGTTAGTGAAGCTGCTTCTATAGCATCCATTAGCGTAACTGCTGCTATATCTTCTGTTAGTGTAGCTGATGCTATAGCATCCATTAGCGTAACTGCTATTATAGCATCTTTTAGTGTAGCATCTGCTATATCCTCCGTTAGCATAGCTGCTGCTATAGCATCCGCCCTTAGGACCAGAGAAGAGAACGACACTGAGGGCTTCTCTAGACGGAAAACACGTTTTCTCTCTTCTCCCGAATAAGAATTTGATTGACAGATGGTTCATCCAATCGCCTGCCAAGTATTTGACCTGTCCGTTGGTAAACTCCACACCGGGCTGGACTCTTACAGGGTCATGAGATGTTGGTGAACGTTCCCGTATAAGTACGCTTTGAATTTAAATGTTCATAATTTATATTCATATTTAGGCCGTGTTGTTTCTTGTTGTTTCACCTGTTGGTGTAGTATTCAGTAGGCTACTCCAGCAATGTAGACAAACACAGGACTTTCCCCCTGGAGACCACTGTCTGTGTCCATTTTACTTCAAGAACACACTTGCTCTCAGCCCATCCTCCATCCTTTCCTCAAGCTAACCCAGGGCCTGGAGCCTGGAGAGCAGGTTCTCCAGGATCACTCATCGCCCACGTTGCCTGACAATCAAAGGAAGTTGAATGTAAAGTAACTGAATGGTAAGAGGATGCATTGCATTGAGACAGAGCTATACAACCTCTTAATGGATGGATGGTTTCCTGCGTCTTGGAGCCGTGACCATGAATGTGCACTAACCTCACCGTAGTGGGCTTTTATCCTTATTTTATTTTATTTCAATTCAAACAATAAAATAAAAATCCCAACAGAGATAAATGAATATCACGGTGCAGCCTTTTGAAGCCTCCACCTATATCATATTTAAAAGGTTACCAGATAAGATAGACAACAAAAGAAAAAAGAAAGAAAAAGAAAGTCATTATATCAAGTCTGTGTGAGCGTGTGTGTGTGTGTGTATGTGAAAGTATAAGCATTACTTAAGATTAAAACTTGTCCGACTCGTTTAAAGACACAACATCACGACTGCAGATAAAGAGCGCAAGTAAATACTCAAATGGGTCCATTTTAGGTTGTGACTTTTTAATAGAACAATTGTCAAGCAGAACATGGCAATACAATGAGATGCCTTCAGCACAGTCATAACAAAGAAGAAGAATACTTTGGCATTCTCTACAGCTAACGGGGCGAAGTCTGAGTGAAGGTAAGAGGAAATAAGGGAAGAAGATTGGAGGCATTAGTGTTGAGGAGTCGAGGTAATTTTCAGAGACGATTGTGAAAATAGGGCAAGCTTCTAGAAAGAAAAAAAAAAGAGGTGGGGAGAGGTAGGTGTCGGAGGATGGATGGGTGGTGGGTGGAAGGGGGGGGGGGGGTGGAATCAAAGCTCTTAATTGGTTTGTTAAAACTTGAAAGTGTGAGCTGGGAGAGAAGCAGCCTTGAGTTAGAGGTTAGAGGAAGAATGAGAGAAAAGAGAAGGAACTAAAGAAAAACACAAATCCACATGAAGGGTCATTAATGGAGGAGAGAGAGAGAGAGAGCAGTCAGTTATAGAGGGGAAAGAAGCGACAGAGTTCACTTGAGACAACTGTGTTTAATTAGTGTGTGCTTTGGAGAAACTGATTGCGAGTGCTAGATGTCCAGGGTCAAGTGAATGTGAGTGTGTGTGTGTGTGTGCAGCAGTAGGTGTTTTTGATACGTGTGTGTACTTTTCACAACTGCGGCCCGGGGCCCGATGAAGCCATTAGGCTCTCGGTCTCACAACCAATCAATCACCCTGACAGCTCGATAGGGGAGCTGGACGCTCGTTCTTCAAAACGCAGCCGGCCCACCTCGACCACTCCAATAATCGCTCCAATCATTCAGTACCGGGCCTGAACCTCCAGCCTCCACGATGCAGCCTTCATTTCTTTCAGTCCTGTTGGAGAACAAATGCAGAATGTGAGCCGCGTGCCGACACAAGTGGAATTGCATGTTTTTGTTTTCCGACTCCGGCATTCAGGTCTGCTCTGAGAGGTGCAGCACAAAACCAAAAAAACCTAGAGTGAGAATTATCTGCACTGGTGAGCGCGCTCGCAGGCTTTGGAGGCCTCAGGAGCCCTCCCCCCCCCTCCCCCTCCGTTTCATTCTTTAATCTCGAGAATCACTTTCTCCGTCATTTTGACAGCCAAAAAAGGGAAAAAAACGGCTTTTTGTGATTTTTCGTCAGAACCTGTTCAGAAAAGCTTTTTTTTGGTGGTGCTGGTGGTGGTTGTGGTAGTGGTTGTGGTGGTTGTGGTGGTGGTGGTTGTGGTGGTGATGGTTGTGGTGGTGGTAGTGGTGGTAGTGTTGGTGGTAGTAGAGTTGGTGGTGGTGGTGGTAGTGTTGGTGGTGGTAGTGGTGGTGGTGGTGGTGGTAGTGGTCATGGTAGTGTTGGTGGTGGTGGTTGTGGTAGTGGTTGTGGTGGTGGTCGTGGTGGTTGTGGTAGTGGTCATGGTGGTGGTGGTGGTAGTGGTAGTGGTGGTAGTGTTGGTTGTGGTGGTTGTGGTGGTGGTGGTGGTGGTAGTGGTGATGGTGGTAGTGGTGATGGTGGTGGTGGTGGTGGTGGTGGTAGTGTTGGTGGTGGTGGTGCACCGCGAGGGGAAGCTGTGTGATCAGTGTGGCCCAGCATCCAGCCGGCTGCTCACATGAAGCGGTGAGAAGGAATAGGGGAGACGCAGGAGTGTGTGGAGAGCTTTGAAGCATCGCTACTAACAGGATTCCTTCGATGCACCTCATCCTCACAGAGAGAGAGAGAGAGAGAGAGGGGAGGCCTCCAGCTCCTGACTACTGTAATCACACCCAGCCAGTGACCCAGTTAGACCCATTTAGCCCACAGCATTAAACCTCTCTCTCTCTCTCTCTCTATCTCTCTCTCACATTCTGCCCAGAATCTTCTCCTTGGCTTCTTTCTCCAATGCTTTAAAAAAAAAGAATAAAAGAAAAAGAAAAGCCCCTCACTGGTTTCTTTTTCTTCATTTCTTCACAGTTCTTTTCCTCTGCAGTGTGTGTGTGTCGTCTGTGTCTCTTCTCTTTGTGGATACTCAGCTCCCTGTTAACTTCTCTCATCTCTCTCTTTGTCGTGAGGCAGCTGAAAAGCATCTTGTGTTAATCGCTCTTGTCTAAAGTTCTCCCCCCCCCCCCCGACCCCCGAGTGACACGTCGCATTCTCAGTTTCCCGCCGCGCCGTAAGATGAATAGATGAAATTAAGAGACGACGACGCCCGCGTCGACGGTCTTGTTAGCCGATCCTCCGTCCTAATAAATCATCGGCAGGCAAACGATGAAGAACGCCCACGCTAGCCGACGCTGCAATAAAAACGGCTGCCGGAAGAGAAACAGAGTGAAGGAGGAGGAGAAGAAGAAGTGAAGCTTTTGTTTCCTGCAACAAAACAACAAACTTCTGTGGCGTTGACGCGGGGAATGAAGACTCTTTATGACACGTTGGTTGAAGGAGTGAGTACAGTACACAGCAGCACCTCCAGCACCACTATAGCTCATCTCTGGGGGAGGGGAGGTGGGCGGAGCATTATACTCTTGGCTGTCGACTTATCGTGATGAGAAGGTATAAACGACTTCCTCCATCCATCACTCCCTCAGCCTGTCTCTTCTCCTCTTTCTTCTCCTTTTTTACTGCATTCATGCGGGAGAAGTGTTGCTCTCTTGTGTTCTCAATCACTTCCTCACAGATTATTCACTCCATTCTTCCCGTCCCTCGACTTCACACACCTCCGTCCCTTCTTCTTTTATTCTCCATCGCCCTACCTTACCACCTCTCTCCATCTTGACTTCCTGCACACCCTGTTGGAGGAACCCCCTCCTGTGGTGGTGGGGTGCTCCAGCCGGAGTGATCGCCTCTTCTATCAATTCCCAGCGCTGAGTGCCGCTGTCCGCCCGCCCGCCCGCTCGCCGCCCGCTCGCCCACGCCACGCTTATTTTGCAAACCGAAATATAGCCGCAGTGTTATTTCCCTGCCTGGTTTCCCGCCGGGGATTAAGCATGGTAAACAAAACCTTCCACTCCTCGCGTGCTATAGTTAGCGATACAGTAGGAGCTGGAGATGGGGGAGGCCAGTGGGTGGCCTGGAGTACAGCACAATGGGTCCAGTGGTAGGCGGCGCCGCATTGTTCTGATCCGTGTGGTCCAGTGGAGATAGCACCATGTAGGATGGACCCAGTCCACAGCTTTACTGTTTAGTGTCGGCACACGGGTGGTTCTCATGTGATTTAGCCTCTGTTTCATCTGCCTTAATGATACAGGGTTTGTTTTCCTTTGATGGTAACCCTCTGATTCCATGACAAAGGGTATTTGTTGGTGAACGGTGTGACAGACCACATTTCTACTCACAAAACGACGATGCAAAATGTGGTTTTAGACATTTATTTACATGCATCTTCCATTTTATTCATATAGTTCACCACTTTTGTGAAACCAAGACCTTTTGGTAAACCAATGTCAAACGCCAAAACAGTTTGTCCACATGGGTAAAGCAATGATTTCAGAGAGATATTATGAGTGAGTTATGATGGGGCCCCTCGCGCTCGATGGAAATCAGGACTGGGATGCTCCCTAATGCTCTACAATAAATCACATAATACAGTGAGAATAATATTCTCCTTAATATTTCCTATTATAATATCTTTCTATATGTATTCATTTAAAGCATAAGACTTCCTCTGTACATATGCAAAATCAAAATCAACTATTACAACTTCACAATATGAAGGATTTTTTCAATTTTCAGCTTTAGGGCCAGATTATCCCTTTAATTCAATTCAATTTAGTTTATTTTGTATAGCCCTTTCTCACAAATCACAAATGAGGAGGGCTTTACAATCTGTATACACACGACATCCCTGTCCATTTACACTTGTGCCTCAATATATAGAGGGATGAAATTGTTCTGCATTGTTTGATGTAGAACACACACATGGGTGTGTGTCATGTGCAAGTGGCTTTCTCGAAAATGACACCAGACCCTAAAGGGGTAAGACCAGTGTGTGGTCATGATGACTCAACGCCTCAGGGTAGGATGAGGAAAACAGAGTAAGACGTCCAGACTAACGTCCGACCCTTTGGGACACAACGTTCTGGACCAGCAGCTCCGGGTTCCACCACCTGATGGTGTCGTCACCGATGTCCTGAACTCCAATACCTCCGTCTGTCAGGAACGATGGTGCGATGTGTTTTCACCTCAAGTACCTCACAGTATTCTACTGTGATACTGATGATGATGTTGTGCATGTCGTCAGAGATGTCTGTTTGAATGGATTCATAATGTCAGTATATCAGAATCAGAATCAGAATCAGAAACAGGTTTATTGCCAAAGAATGAATGTTTTCACAAACAAACGAGGAATTTTTTTTGGTGGAAGGTGCAACATTTGGACATGACAAACAACAATCAACGCAAGGAGGGAGGAGGAGTGGGAGGAAGAGGGAGGAGGAGGAAGAGGAAGGAGCGGGAAGAAGGAGGAGAGAGGAAGGTGGAAGAAGAGGTGGTAGTCCTGGGGGTGACAGTCAGTCAGTCCCGGGGTCCATTGATGAGCCCGACCGCCGGAAAAAGCTATTGGTGTGGCGGAGGTCGTGGTCATGATGGACGCAGCCTCCTCCCGAGGGAGGGACTCAACACGGAGTGTCCAGGGTGGGAGGGGTCGGCGACAATCTTTCTGGCCCCCTTCAGTGACCTGGAAGTGAACAGGACCTGGAGGGAAGGCAGATTGCAGCCGATAACCCTCTCGGCCGAGCGGATGATGCTCTGCAGCCTGCGCTTGTCTTTGGCTGTGGCTGCAGGGTGCCAGACGGTGATGGAGGAGCAGATGATGGACTCAACGATGGCCGTAGAACTGTACCATCATCTTCCCTGGCAGGTTGAATTTCCTCAGCTGCCTCAGGAAGAACATCCTCTGCTGGGCCTTCTTGGAGATGGAGCCGATGTTCAGCTCCCACTTGAGGTCCTGGGAGATGATGGAGCCCAGGAAGCGTAGGACTCCACAGCGTCGGGGGAGTCACACAGGATGAGAGGGCGGGTGGGGCTGCATTCCTCCTGAAATCCACAACCATCTCCACTGTCTTCAGAGCGTTGAGCTCCAGGTTGTTCTGGCTGCACCAGGTCACCAGGTGGTCAGTCTCCCACCTGTAGGCGGTCTCGCCCCGCCAGAGATGAGTCCAATGAGGTGGTGTCATCCGCGAACTTTAGGAGCTTGGACGGACTGGTGACTGAGGTGCAGCTGTTGGTGTACAGGGAGAACAGCAGAGGGGGAGAACACAGCCTTGGGGAACCCGTGCTGGTGGTCCGGGAGCCTGAGACGTGTTTCCCCAGCTCACGTGCTGCTTCCTGTCGGTCAGGAAGTCTGTGATCCACCTGCAGGTGGAGTCGGGCACGCAGCTGGGAGAGCTTGTCCTGCAGCAGGGACGGATGATGGAATTGAAGGCAGAGCTGAAGTCCACAAACAGGATCCTGGCGAGGTTCCTCGGGAGTCCAGATGCTGGAGGATGTAGTGAAGGGCCATGTTGACTGCATCGCCTGCAGACCTGTTGGCTCTGTAGGCGAACTGCAGGGGTCCAGGAGTGGGTCGGTGATGGTCTTGAGGTGATAGGACCAAGCGTTCAAGGACTTCATGACCACAGAGGTCAGGCGACGGGCCTGTAGTCATTGAGTCCTGTGATCTTGGGTTTTGGGGACGGGATGATGGTGGAGGCCTTGAAGCAGGCTGGAACGTGGCATGTCTCCAGGGAGGTGTTGAAGATGTCGGTGAACACCGGAGACAGCTGGTCAGCACAGTGCTTCAGGGTGGAGGGGAGACGGAGTCCGGCCCGCTGCTTTGCGGGGTTCTGCTTTTAAACAGCCTGTTGACGGCTCTCCAGGATTCCCGGCAGGCAACGATGAAGAACGCCCACGCCAGCCGACGCTGCAATAAAAGCGGCTGCGGAAGAGAAACAGAGTGAAGGAGGAGGAGAAGAAGAAGTGAAGCTTTTGTTTCCTGCAACAAAACAACAAACTTCTGTGGCGTTGACGCGGGGAATGAAGACTCTTTATGACACGTTGGTTGAAGGAGTGAGTACAGTACACAGCAGCACCTCCAGCACCACTATAGCTCATCTCTGGAGGACGGGAGGTGGGCGGAGCATTATACTCTTGGCTGTCGACTTATCGTGATGAGAAGGTATAAACGACTTCCTCCATCCATCACTCCCTCAGCCTGTCTCTTCTCCTCTTTCTTCTCCTTTTTTACTGCATTCATGCGGGAGAAGTGTTGCTCTCTTGTGTTCTCAATCACTTCCTCACAGATTATTCACTCCATTCTTCCCGTCCCTCGACTTCACACACCTCCGTCCCTTCTTCTTTTATTCTCCATCGCCCTACCTTACCACCTCTCTCCATCTTGACTTCCTGCACACCCTGTTGGAGGAACCCCCTCCTGTGGTGGTGGGGTGCTCCAGCCGGAGTGATCGCCTCTTCTATCAATTCCCAGCGCTGAGTGCCGCTGTCCGCCCGCCTGCCCGCTCGCCGCCCGCTCGCCCACGCCACGCTTATTTTGCAATCCGAAATATAGCCGCAGTGTTATTTCCCTGCCTGGTTTCCCGCCGGGGATTAAGCATGGTAAACAAAACCTTCCACTCCTCGCATGCTATAGTTAGCGATACAGTAGGAGCTGGAGATGGGGGAGGCCAGTGGGTGGCCTGGAGTACAGCACAATGGGTCCAGTGGTAGGCGGCGCATTGTTCTGATCCGTGTGGTCCAGTGGAGATAGCACCATGTAGGATGGACCCAGTCCACAGCTTTACTGTTTAGTGTAGGCACACGGGTGGTTCTCATGTGATTTAGCCTCTGTTTCATCTGCCTTAATGATACAGGGTTTGTTTTCCTTTGATGGTAACCCTCTGATTCCATGACAAAGGGTATTTGTTGGTGAACGGTGTGACAGACCACATTTCTACTCACAAAACGACGATGCAAAATGTGGTTTTAGACATTTATTTACATGCATCTTCCATTTTATTCATATATTTCACCACTTTCGTGAAACCAAGACCTTTTGGTAAACCAATGTCAAACGCCAAAACAGTTTGTCCACATGGGTAAAGCAATGATTTCAGAGAGATATTATGAGTGAGTTATGATGGGGCCCTCCCGATGGAAATCAGGACTGGGATGCTCCCTAATGCTCTACAATAAATCACATAATACAGTGAGAATAATATTCTCCTTAATATTTCCTATTATAATATCTTTCTATATGTATTCATTTAAAGCATAAGACTTCCTCTGTACATATGCAAAATCAAAATCAACTATTACAACTTCACAATATGAAGGATTTTTTCAATTTTCAGCTTTAGGGCCAGATTATCCCTTTAATTCAATTCAATTCAGTTTATTTTGTATAGCCCTTTCTCACAAATCACAAATGAGGAGGGCGTTACAATCTGTATACACACGACATCCCTGTCCATTTACACTTGTGCCTGAGGACAGGTGTGCCTCAATATATAGAGGGATGAAATTGTTCTGCATTGTTTGATGTAGAACACACACATGGGTGTGTGTCATGTGCAAGTGGCTTTCTCGAAAATGACACCAGACCCTAAAGGGGTAAGACCAGTGTGTGGTCATGATGACTCAACGCCTCAGGGTAGGATGAGGAAAACAGAGTAAGACGTCCAGACTAACGTCCGACCCTTTGGGACACAACGTTCTGGACCAGCAGCTCCGGGTTCCACCACCTGATGGTGTCGTCACCGATGTCCTGAACTCCAATACCTCCGTCTGTCAGGAACGATGGTGCGATGTGTTTTCACCTCAAGTACCTCACAGTATTCTACTGTGATACTGATGATGATGTCGTGTATGTAGTCAGAGATGTCTGTTTGAATGGATTCATAATGTCAGTATATGGGCGCTCCACAGCGGTGGGGTCGGCTGAGTTGACCCGTGATGGCGTGCAGCTTCCGCCGTGCTGTCTAGCTCTGCCGGGCAACGTGTCACCTCCAGTACTTCACCGCGTGAGCAGTGTTTATTACACTTTGGATGTAAAGTGTGAGCGGTGTCCAGGCCAAAGGATCTCGGGGCACTTCGGTATGTTCTGCCTTCTCACTGAAGCTGCGTTCACACCAAAAGCGTTGGGAATTTTTTCGCGAGAGTCGACCCCCGGAGCAAAGTCAACGTAGGGACGCGAACGGTTGCGATTGACGTGAATCGCGTGACACGAAAAGCCAATCAGAAGTCATTCAGACTTGAGGTGAAAGTCACCGAGCTGTGTGAACCTACGGTATGTCATGTATAAATATATATATATATATATATATATGATATTAATGTTATGAACCCAAACACGAGGGCGTTACATGTTCAGACGTTTGTGGGATGTCCTCAACAAGTATGAAGCAGAACTAGTGGTTAGTTCTTCATGGTGGATGAAGGAAATAACTGTTAAGCCCCGCCCCCGCTAAGACGCGAATGACACGAATGAAGCGAATGACACCAAAATCCACAAATAGTCTAGCGAGTAAACTCACGCAAGTTTGGTGTGAACTCAGCATGAGGCTTCATTTTTCTTGATGTGCATATGATGTCACGTTACTCAGCAGCCTCAATATTACATTACATTACATTACATGTCATTTAGCAGACGCTTTTATCCAAAGCGACTTACAATAAGTGCATTTCAATTTAGAGGAAAAACTAAGAACAACAAGAATACAGAAAGTAACATTTCCTCAACATAGTCGAACTACAAAAGTACCATAAGTAAATGCTATTTAAGTGCCACTGAAATGCTAATCTGTCTTTTAATCCAGATATAGTCGGGAAAGATGTGTTTTTAGTTTCCGGCAGAAGCTGTAGAGACTTTCTGCTGTCCTGATGTCAGTGGGGAGCTCGTTCCACCAGGACAGGACAGCAAACAGTCTGGATTTCGAGTGATTAGCTCGAGGTGGAGGAGTCACAAGTCGATTGGCTGTTGCCGAGCGGAGCAGACGCCAAAGCAAAGAGTACCGCTGGCTCCAAAGGAGGTTTCATCTCAGCCGATACATTTAGCAGATTATAAAACGTGTTACTGTGTAAAATGATAAGATATTTTTTAAATCTTTTGTCGTTTAAAGTCGTTTTCCCCGACTGTGCTGAAAAGCCACCAACTGGTGACACTGGGTTTGATGGACTGTTCCACGTTGGCGCGGTGATTTATCTTTCCAATCCTCCGCTGTGCTCCGCGTGTGCCCTCGTTCACACTCTGTACAACCCACAATGGATGAAAAGGGGAAAGAAAAAGCTCATCTCCTCCTCTGTCTCGCCCCAAGATTTATGAAAAACATGTCCTCGTGCGCGTGCTGGTGGGTCTCGGGGTGGGTTCCCACTCTCTTGTTTATCACTTTTCCATTTTTAACCTGCAGACACGGGGCCACAGTAAATCAGAGCAGCCCCCACCTTGGCATCATGGGATTACCTGCACATACAAAAGCACACATGCACACGAACACACAAAGAGAGTAAAATTGGCAGTGTCAATTTAACACTTAAAGAGTACATTTTAACACTCGGCCAGTGACCATATGGTCCCTTAACTTTACAGCGTTAAAGTAACACTGAACATAGTGTTAACATTTCAGAGTTAACGCAACTCTGCTAAGAGTTATTATTCCACACTGAGAGGTGTTAATTTTGATTAACCCTAGTCCGAGTGTCATTTGACACCGGTAAGAGTTAATATTCCACAAAACCTAATTTTGACTCGGTTAATTTTTTATTTTTTGTAATGGTTTATTTAATAAGGGACAGTGCACATTGATAAAAACATTGAAGTAAATGTGCCAGAGTTAGCCAAGAGGCTATTTTTCATCTGTAATCAAACATTACACTTCTCAGTGTCATGTTATCACTATCTTCAGTGTTACTTTACATGACATATCATTTAGCTGACACTCTTATCCAAATTAACACACTGTAGACAGAGCTACAAGGAGCAATTGAGGGTTAAGTGTCTTGCTCAAGGGCACATCGACTAGAGCGGTGATTGAACCTCCAACCCCCTGATTGAAAGACAGCCCTACTAACCACTGACCCACAGTGGCCCTTTAACACTCTGTAGATCGGGACACAATGTTTACTGGCTCAGTGTTAATGTACTCTTTAATTCTACTGTGTAGCTTCTGACTCGTTAGCCATCTGTAATTCCATATTTCAACACACAAAAACATCTCGCGTGTAAGTTGAACACATGTGAGAGTTATTCTAAAATGTTGCTGCTGCTGAGATATCAACATTTGATATAAAAAAGTGATTTAGAGAAACTTACTGCGGTCTTTTTCTAGAATTAGAACGCACGTGATGAAACTCAATTAGAAAGGAGAAGGAGGGGCGGAGCTTTCCAGAGAGGGGGCGGAGCTTTCCAGAGTAACAGTGAATGTTGTCACCACTCGGGGTTTTACTCTCGTTGTAATGACTCTGACGGTCAATGTTTCACTCTGAATATTGACACCACTATTTACTCTTGCTGTTGTTGTAATAACTCTGAAAGAGTTAAAATACTTTGACACAGACTTTTTAACTCTGATACATTTACTGCGCACACACACACACACAGACACACAACAGCAGTGTTTAAAAGCAGGAGTTATGACGGGAGACAGAACTGATGCTTTAACTTGAGCTGATACACACTCTGGCGTCTCTTCCCCGCATTCATCTGCAAAGCCGGTGTAATGGATGACTCCCTGCAGCTTTTAACAACTGTGTGTTTTGTCTTTTAAAGTGCACGGCCCACCCACCTGCGCTGATGATAATTGCCAGCTAAGCTCCGCACTCCAGCTGTGCCCTTATCAGATGGAGCGCCGTGGGTGACGCCTTCTTCACCTCTTCTTCCTCCGCCACGCTGATAGTGCCCGCCCTCCTTCTATCTCCACAGTGACGAAGAGAGGGGATTCCACTTGCTGATGTGTGTTATCGTTGTCCTTTTTGGGTAGATTGGAAGAGAAGTCAGCAGAGATTTTCTTTCTGTTACAAGCCGGATGGAGCAGCCCCCTCTGCACTGGGTGACATGTTCCTTCCTGAGGAACTCACACAAAGTGGATTATTCAACCTCATCCCACAGACTCTCCCAAATGTTCACTACATCCCCCGCCACTGAAAATAGTCCCCAATGCACTGCTTCCCCCTGTTTTAGTGAGAGATCCCTGGAGACCCTTGGAGAGTATGTTGAAAGTTGTAATGTGGTAGTGATGCAGCCTGTATCACATACCCTGTAGTATCGCACGGTGCAAAACCAATGAAAAGGTTGGATGTGCACTTTAAATGAAGCAGCGTGAAGCCAGATGTTCCAGATGTTGGTGTTTTGGTGGAAACCCGGTCTTCTGTCTCCAAACCATGTTTGGCTTGGGACGCAATGCTACTACTGCCAGTCGTGATAGGGTGCATTGTTGTTGGAGGTATATTGTAACATGCCTGGATGTGACCGGCTGGTTGAATCACTGAAGCCTGACTGGCTTGTCTCATTTCACAGTCTGTGGCTCTCAACCAAATGGGCTCTGAAAATGTTTTTTCCTGGTATGGCCCCTTTAATATCAAATGGGTATCAATAGTTCTTCTCAGAGCGTACTAGTGTGGCTCTGGGCCATCCACAAAAGACCCGACAGACATCTAGTCACTGCCTACTTTCAACATTTCTGTCAAATGAAAAACGTTGTTTCACATTTAATCTTTTAACGCATAACGGAGCGGCCTTACAATGTTACCCTTTATGACGTGAGTAGCAGCAGAGCTATGGTGTGCATCAGCAGGGCCGTGGCAGGAGGCCAGGTCTAGGCCAGAGGCTGGATGAAGGAAGCAGGGGTAATAAGTCAGGACCCACGACCAGCTTCAGACCCAGCCATGTCCAATGAACACTATGATACCTGAAGTCACAAGGACTCTGAGGAGAAAGCAGAGTTAATAATGTGTGATGGAGAGATGAACATTCATCCATAAGGAGAGAGAGAAGAGGAGAGAGGTGCTCAGTGCATCCTAAACGTCCCCAGCAGCCTATCAGCCTATAGCAGCATCTCTAGGTCTGGACCAGGTGAACCTGATTCAGCCCCAACTATAAGACTATCAAGAGGAAAGTCTTCAGTCTACATGAGGTGACTGTGTCTGCCTCCAGGACTGAAGGTGGAGCTGCTTCCATAAACGAGGAGCTTGAATGTTGAATTGCTTTGAGTGGGAAGACTAGATAAGCGCTGTTCAGGTCCATTTACCAGCGATGTGATTGGTTGAGAGTATTTATCAATCACCAAACCCTCTAATTTCTATTCCACTTCCCCCCAACTTGCTGCACATACATGAACCGACACAGCTGACAAAGACTGTGCACGTCAATCGTGAAGTTGAGCTCAGTTCTGCTTTCACCGAATTTAGTGCAGAACATATGTTGTGCAGAGCTGCTGAGGCTCAGCCATTGGCCCTGAGACTATTGATGCTGGTGCGGTACGGGATCATGGAGCGGCCAAAAAGGACGTCGAAAGACTCGCATTAGAGCAATATTTTACATTTGGTATCATATATTGATAAACGCTTGTTGAATGAGTTATTACATGAGGTCCTAACACAATAACAACTGGTTCCATGATAGGTTTGCTGAGAAGCTGCTCAAAATGTTCCTATGAAACATTAAAGTTGAAGTTGATTCACTGGACAACATTGTAACAAATTTAAAATGACCACATTTTTGAACTCTTGAATCAGAATCAGAATCAGAAACAGTTTTATTGCCAGGAATGTTTACACAAACGAGGATTTTTTTTGGTGGAAGGTGCAACATTTGGACATGACAAACAAACAACAATCAACACGACAGAAAGACAACAAGTAATGTGAAAGTGTTTGGGTGTGTGCTTCAAGTGGTGTGTTTTAGTTAAAAGTGTATGTTACGCGTGGCGTGTGTTTAAGTTAAAGTGCATGCAAATAAAGTGGCATGTGTGTGGAGGAGGCCTCAAGTTAAAGTGCATGTTAAAGTGACGTGTGTGGAGGAGGGAAGAAGAAGGAGGAGGGAGGAGGAGTGGGAGGAAGAGGGAGGAGGAGGAAGAGGAAGGAGCGGGAAGAAGGAGGAGAGAGGAAGGTGGAAGAAGAGGTGGTAGTCCTGGGGGTGACAGTCAGTCAGTCCGGGTTCCATTGATGAGCCCGACTGCCGACGGGAAAAAACTTTTGGTGTGGCGGGTGGTCTTTGTCATGATAGACCGCAGCCTCCTCCCCGAGGGGAGGGACTCGAACAGGGAGTGTCCAGGGTGGGAGGGGTCAGCGACAATCTTTCTGGCCCGCTTCAGTGACCTGGAAGTGAACAGGACCTGGAGGGAAGGCAGATTGCAGCCGATAACCCTCTCGGCCGAGCGGATGATGCTCTGCAGCCTGCGCTTGTCTTTGGCTGTGGCTGCAGGGTGCCAGACGGTGATGGAGGAGCAGATGATGGACTCAACGATGGCCGTGTAGAATTGTACCATCATCTTCCCTGGCAGGTTGAATTTCCTCAGCTGCCTCAGGAAGAACATCCTCTGCTGGGCCTTCTTGGTGATGGAGCCGATGTTCAGCTCCCACTTGAGGTCCTGGGTGATGATGGAGCCCAGGAAGCGGACGGACTCCACAGCGTCGACGGGGGAGTCACACAGGATGAGAGGGCGGGTGGGGCTGCATTCCTCCTGAAATCCACAACCATCTCCACTGTCTTTAGAGCGTTGAGCTCCAGGTTGTTCTGGCTGCACCAGGTCACCAGGTGGTCAGTCTCCCACCTGTAGGCGGTCTCGTCCCCACCAGAGATGAGCCCAATGAGGGTGGTGTCATCCGCGAACTTTAGGAGCTTGACGGACTGGTGACTGGAGGTGCAGCTGTTGGTGTACAGGGAGAACAGCAGAGGGGAAAGAACACAGCCTTGGGGGGAACCTGTGCTGGTGGTCCGGGAGCCTGAGACGTGTTTCCCCAGCCTCACGTGCTGCTTCCTGTCGGTCAGGAAGTCTGTGATCCACCTGCAGGTGGAGTCGGGCACGTGCAGCTGGGAGAGCTTGTCCTGCAGCAGGGACGGATGATTGTATTGAAAGCAGAGCTGAAGTCCACAAACAGGATCCTGGCGTAGGTTCCTGGGGAGTCCAGATGCTGGAGGATGTAGTGAAGGGCCATGTTGACTGTGTCGTCTGCAGACCTGTTGGCTCTGTAGGCGAACTGCAGGGGGTCCAGGAGTGGGTCGGTGATGGTCTTGAGGTGTGACAGGACCAGCGTTCAAAGGACTTCATGACCACAGAGGTCAGGGCGACGGGCCTGTAGTCATTGAGTCCTGTGATCTTGGGTTTTTGGGACGGGATGATGGTGGAGGCCTTGAAGCAGGCTGGAACGTGGCATGTCTCCAGGAGGTGTTGAAGATGTGGGGGAACACCGGGAACAGCGGGTCAGCACAGGGCTTAAGGGTGGGGGGGGAGACGGAGTCCGGGCCCGCTGCTTTGCGGGGGTTCTGCTTTTTGAACAGCCTGTTGACAGCTCTCTCCAGGATGACGAGGGTCGTCGCTGAGTTGATGGAGGGTGCTCCAGAGGTGTGAGCCCCTGATGGGCTGGGGGAGGGTGGGCTGATGGTCTGTGGCTTGTTGATGGGGCTGTGGGGGATTGTCTCAGGACTGCTCCATTGTCTTTCAAAGCGGCAGTAGAACTCATTGAATGAAATGAATACATGTTTTCCATTTAAATGTAATTGTGACTCACACCGTGTCCAATTTGAGGTCATTTTACTGTACCGTTTTTGAGAGAATAAGAGGAGAAAGTCAGCTCGAGTTAGATTACAATACACTGATTACAACTCATTTAAAAAAATTAGCGGTGGCTGGTGTTTGACTTTCATTTAGAATTTTTTTTTAGTGGGGTCCAACCGCAGACGTCACTAGTAGTCGGTACATGCAACAGTACATGTGGCCCTGCTGATTAAAATTGGGCCAATCACAGTTTACAGACTCACTTCTTCTCCCAGCTACGCGGGTTCACTGTGCACAGTCCTTCTTTGTTATGAGGGCTTATAATTAACGTTATGGATGTCCTCATTTTACCTACAAATGAAGATGTACTGCCAACTTGTTTCCTGCTCTGTTGGACCTATTGTGATGGATGATGTGACATTAAGTGAGCGACTATAATGCGATTAAATGACGATGTTGTCAAAGGTTTTAACTATGAACCCCATAGACAGAACTGGACCTGGTTTATTGGTAAACACATGACGTTACCACCAGTAACCACAATCAACTTGAAATCTTGAGGATTATACTGTACGCTGATGATGTAACTTCATATCGACATAGGGAGCGGCTCCTCAACATCCATGTTTCTACAGTCGCCCGGAATGGACACACCAAACACTGGCTCTGGGGAGAGCCTATCACCCTTTTTTCCGTTACCTTAAGGTCACTGTAATTCTCCGGCGGCCTTGGAAAGCGAGGGGCGTACGGAGGGGTGTTCAATCTGTTGCAATCTGTAACCTCACCACGCAGACACACTAAATCTTCCACACCGCTCCTTTAATTGAACATCTCTTGCTTACATCCTTCTCCCCCGAGCGTCTGCTTTATTGTTGTGGAAGAAAACACGGCAAACCGTCAACGTAGCGTAGCGCCCGAGCACTTCACAGCTGTGGAGCTGTAGAAGGAAAAGAGCTGCCGTTGCATTTTTATGAAACACTCGCCGGGCCCCTAAAGTCTGCGGGACCAGAAGAACAAAACCTTGTCATTCTCGCGTGGAGCAAACAGAGATCAGTCGGGACGGGGGTTGTGTTGCCTTGAGGCGAGCTACAAGGATTGAGAGTGGCAGTCCCCCGGCGTCAGATTGACTTGTTTCCTTCCACAAGCCTGAACAACAACACAGACACGGTGTATGTGTCTACGGCGCCTGAAGGTTGAGAGACTTTGAAGGAAACACCTGTCCTTTGGCTGCGAAGTGTTCCTTTTGCTAGCACCGCTAACACCGGGAGACACAACGGGCCTCGTTCTGAGCAGATATGCAGCACAAATATTCAGATGGAATTTGTCAGTGTAGGCACAGGGATGATCTGAGTTACTTTGAATGTCTTGCTAATATGTCGAGGCATTTCGAAATGAATGACTGAATTGCTCCCCGATAGGTGCCTCAGTTTAAGACTGACGGCGGCCATTTTGGATGTTGATATCCCAATAACTAGATACCTCATATGGCGTGGTTTATCCTGTGATACTGTTATTGCTACGTTACTTGAGAGGGACTTTGGTGCAGGGCCTCTGGGAGATGTTGAGAAAGGTATGAAGTAGAGAGAGAGAGCGTGTAACTCAAATTGACGTCTTTGTGTCTTGGGGGAAAGGCCAATCGATTGTGGCCGCTGAGACGAGGCGTCCTCTTTGTCAGTGTTGCTCTGCCGCTCTCCTCACACTCTCGGTGCTATCATGGATCATCAGGCAGCCGTCACCCACGGCTCTCATCCAGTTAGCTGCTCCGTCAATCCCCTACCTTTGCTGAACAACTAAATATGTTATGTGTTGCTGTCTTGGGATTGAGGCGACGGCCGGGCCCTCGCTCTGTGACAGGAGGAGAGATCCGTGGAGACAAGAGGTGAGCCACTGCAAATGGTAGAAATCAGGTGATACGGCTTCAGGGGAGATTGTACCTCCGAAATAGAAACAATCATGCACACTCACACACACAATGGGTTTGGTTTTGGATTCATGGATTTGGGATTAATGGCATAATCATAAATAAAACACATGAAATAATGGTTGGGGCATTCCTCAGGCAGTTGGTTCCAGCGCTGTGCTGTATGATGATGGAAGGTACCTGAAGCGGTCCACTCTCCCAGTGATCCAAGAGGTGAATTTTTATTGCTCAATCATCTCAGTCATATATTTAGGGCCAGCTCCATGGAGAGATTTATAGTTGCGTAATGAGACTAAAATCAAGTCTCTGGCTGACAGAGCTTTCAGTACCGTCCTTCTGGCTTTTCAACTTTCAATATGTTTCAGTTCCCTTGTGTGAAAAGTCCTCTCAGAAGTTTATTGCGCTAGTTTAATTTTGCTGCAGATAAAAGCGTGAATCAATTTTTCTAAATCTTGTTGTGTGAACAGGGTCCTGACTGCTTCACGGTGATAAAACGCCGGTCTGGTTTTTTTTTTACGAGACTGTTGAGGTTTAGGTCAGAGTCAATTAAAACTCTTAACCTGCTCTTTGTGTTGTTGCTGTCCTTGAGTTGTACTCCTGAGCCTCTCCTCTCTGCTGCCAAAGAAAATGACCTTTGCTTCTTCTTTGTTTAATTTGAAGACAGTTTGATACTTCGGCACATTTGCTTTGTGACTCTATTGGAGCGTAGTCATTTTATAAGGGATCTGCTTTGTTGGGCAATGTCATCGTTACAAAGGATTAGGCCACGTGGGGGTGTGTGCTGGTTGAATAGTAACGGGCGGAACAGAACTCAAGGTCATGCTTTTTTAATCATGGTTCTCAAATGTACCAAAAGTATCTCGTCCTTAAAGTACGATTTCAACCATTTAAAAATGTTTCCAGGAGGACCAACTCGTGTGTTCCAGTCGGTGTAAAAAGTAAACTGTGATGGACCAAATCTAAAGGCTTTAAATGTCTCCCCTCAACTGCTAATTAAATCAGCAATTGTTAGGCCCTTTATGAAATGAATGTTCCCGTCACAACGGATCCAACAGCTGGATCAAAAGTCCTCATTACAGTCACCTGACTTTCTATTTTGACACACAACACTTCTACAGCTTTGGGCATTGAGCATTGGGCTTCGGACATTGGGTGCTGGACGTTAAGCGTTGGCCTTTGGGCATTGGCCGTTGGACGTTGGGCTTTGGGCGCTCGGCATTGGCCTTTGGACGTTGGGCGATGAGCTTTGGGCTTTGGGCATTAGATGTTGGGCGACGGGCTTTGGGCGTTGGGCGATGAGCGTTGGGCTTTGGAAATTGGGCTTTGGGCGTTGAGCTTTGGCCTTTGGGCGTTAAATGTTGGGCTTTGGGCTTTGTCACCACTACAGCATCAATCTGTCATTCGTTAGGACGGATTGAAATGGGCGATATTCTTGGTCGACTCGTGCATGCACATACATAGATGAATATCTGGGCTCTGGGTTTAATGTGTTGACTTGTGTCTCTGCCTTGAGTTTAGTTTGAATCATTGTTGTGCCCTTCATGAAATTAATTCTCCTTTCACAACCGATCAAACAGCTGGATCAGCTGGTGGAGATAAAAACACACCGTGGGTGGTTTTGATAGATTTAAAAGGTTTTGAATGAATATCTGGGCTCCGGAACCACTTTAGCCCCAACGCAACCAATTAGGTGCATTTATGATATTGTGTTAGAAATTGTCTATAACATTATAATAAACATGAGCAAATATATTGAAGTTGTACATCAAATTAAAGAAGACAACTTGGGCTACAAGTATCAGTGAGCCATTTCAACACAACTCAAACAACAACTGAAATAAAAATATCATAATCATAATTTTGTCAGGTGTCGGCCCACCCGTTTCCGTAGCTAGCGACATGTAGCTTTGTGCAATCATAAAAAACATGGTGTTAGAAAGCAAGAGGACTTCACACAGATTCTAAATATCTTTACAGAATCCTTCACGGAGATATGAGCCAAAAAGACACAGAAATAGTAATCGCTTCATAGCTTTACAGCCAGCAAATTCAACTTACTTTTGTGCTTGAAAAGAAGAAAAAACATTTCTCTCCCCTGCATTCCAGCTGGCATGGCTTCAGTGTGTGTGTATGTCCCTTTAAAAACCAGGCAGACTTTTGGGGAAGCGTCATAGTCAGCTGTCAGGAAGTTCCATTTCAGCGGATCAGATTTCACATTTCAAATATGGCGACGCCTTTCTGTCTCCGATTGCCTCACAGTGCTGTCAATCTTGTCTTGCTTAGTACCAATCGATTATATTGGCTCTAAGGATTCCAAAGACGTGTCGTTCTTTAAAATCCGCCTTTCCCAGGCGGAGATATCTGCCCGCGTAACAGCTTCTCTGTGACAGATCCAAAAGCTGGCTTTACACGCAGCACGCACGAGCAAATGCATTTTGTTTGATCATTTTTTAAATCTTTGGTTTACTGCTTTAAAGCCACAGAATGATGTATTTGGATGTATTGAACACCAAAAGTAAAAGTGAAATTGAAATAAATGGTTTGGTACATGAGAAAAGTTAAATGGCACAGATGGTGTTCCAATGTGCCCAAATGCACATTTTAGAGACCTCGCCTAAATTCTCTTTACTAAAAACTCTCCAACTATTGTTCTACTTCATTCTTCCTGAGTCATACTTTGCAGAGAGTCTGTTCACATGTTGTGTTATTATCTGGGTGATTTTAGGCCTTTGCTGCACATCCATCCAGGAGATATTCATCCTGAAAGTGCTTTTTTCCTAATCGAACCTGAAACTTCTATTTTCAGAGAAGTTTCATCTGTATTTACTCTTAACCAGTAACATATATACTTATATTTACACATCTGAACAAAAGCTCACATGTACTGCCTTTATTATACCACCAACATTATTCAGATAGCTGTTGTGGTTGCAGAGCTACACCCTTTTTAGTTTGGGTATGTCATTTCAGCAGAAACCTCAAAAATCGTGTGGGGCTCAAAGGTCTTGACGTGGGTCTCCGCTTTGAGTTTAGTCTGAAACGCTATGCAGCAGATGAAACAGAAGCATGCCTCTCGGCCGCAATGCAGACATCTGGCCCCGGCAGATATTGGCATCTGGTCTCGTTAAAGCCGCAGGTCTACCTGTGAGTGTCTTTGTGTCTTTCTGGTTCCTCCGCCATGCCCCCTCTGTGGTAACCTTTTCTCTGAGTCCTCCTCCCCGTCTTCTGTTCCTTCTCTTCTCATGTAGCCCCTTCCTTGTCTTAGTCATTATTTTTTTAAATAGCCCTTTTAGTTTCTCCTGCGCTCCCCGAGAAATGACCGTGAGGTTACACTCAGTTGCATCACGGCGGCAAAGTTACAGCTCCTTTTTTTCTTCTTCTTGAACAGTGGCGGCTCCTGAAAAAATTCTCAGGGGGGGCAATTTTTTTGATCATGATTAACCCTCCCAAAACCACAGACCTTCAGACAACTGTCTATGTGTAGCTTTCTCACAATGCCATCAAGTCATGTGACTCCAGTCAGTGTGACGGCTGTGACTGAACTCTGTCTGTGAGCTTGTAGTTAGTTCATAAGCAGACAGACAGTCTGAGGCCGTCTGTGAGCTGTCTGTCAGTAATCCAGCTCCTGGTCTTTGATTTGGTGATTTTTTTCAACAAGATTTAAATAATTATAATAATAATAAATATGAGATCCCCATTTGTGATTCCTGCATCTGTGCTTTTTCAAATAATAGAAGAAATACAATTGCAATCACTTTCAAGTAAACCAGATTGCTCCACCAGACAAGAAAAGCTAAATGTTGAGCTTTTGTTTTGAAGGGCAACAGCAGAAAAGCCAAACTCACGGAGGTAAGACCTGGCAAGTCGCCAAGAATCTCGGCTGTCGCGCATGCGCAGGCACAACTTGTAAATACCGTAACGTAAACATTTACATTAAGGTACAGGCATTTCAACATTTATTTATTCATGACTTAGTTTTATGTCGGTGTACTTTGACCGTGTGTAATATGTGGAGTTGTCAATAAAGGTCTTTCTGCATTTCCCCTGCGCCTCACCTGTAGTCCTACGTTCCTCTTTCAGGAGCACAGCTGACAACACGGATGTCAGAGAACCCGTTTACAGGCGTTCTTTAACATCAGGCGGAGATCTTTTCTGACGTCCATCTTCCACTCAGGAAGAAAACGTTTCAGAAGACACCTCAGAAAATGTTCGAGAATGAGGAACAATGTGTTTCTGATTTTATTTTCATTTTATTTTGGAGAGCGACAGGGAACGTCTCCGAGGTCGACCGATCGACGTGTTGGCGACCACTGGTCTAGGAGGTCCTACTTCTATTGTTGCCGATGTGTCTTCAATGTTACGCCGACCGAAAGGAGTCTCTTTCAAAGAAAGAATTGAATCGCTGCTGTTGCCCTGAGCACTGGCCGACTGAATACGCCTCTGTCGAAGCTGTATGACGCTTTTACGTCGATTAATTATGACAAGACCTGGAGGGGCGACTCCTCCCGGAAGCCATAGAGAATGCATTGAGAGCTCTGTTTTGTGAAAAAAATGGGTTTAACATTGGAGTCAATGGGAGAGGTCTGGGGCGATTTTCATTTCCCAAAATCGCCCCAGAAGGGGCGGGGCCATTTGAAGCACGACTTTAGGCTGACTGAATGACTGTTACCTGATTGGACAATGACATACAGAGGCAGAGCAGACGTCTAGTGGTAGAATGCGACTTTTTTCTTTTCTTTTTTTCTTCTTTTTTCTTTTCCCCCGAGGCAGTGCGTCGCCCCAATCGCCCTTATGGACAAGCCGCCCCTGTTCTTGAACTGAGAAACAAAGTCGAGCTTTTCTGAAACTCGGCACATAGCAGACGGGCGAGTTAGCAACGTGTGAATGTGTCGCCCGGCATATGAATGTGTGTTTGTGTGTGTGTGTGTGTGTGTGTGTGTGTGGAGACGGATGTGGGCGGGTAGTCGTGTAGGTGACTTTAGCTTCCTCGTTAGGAGTAGTTGTGTCGGTTTGTGCGAGATAGAGAGACAGACACTGTGCAAAGTGAGAGAGAGGGAGGTGGAAAAGAGAAGCTGGCTTAAAGCGAAGATAGGTGTGTGTCTGTGTGTGTGTATATGTGTGTGTGTGTGGGTGGGTGCGTGAAGAGGTGGGGAGGGACCTGTCACTTTACATTTAAGCTGGCAGATTCACAGCGCAGCGGGCTAACGGACAAACAATCCATCCTTATTTACGCTGTTCAATGCCAATCCCGTTGGATTGGAGGGAATTGGATTCCCACATCCAGGGGCCAATTCTTTTCAATTTGAAAGACCCCATTAAAAGTCTTTTTTTTTTCTTCTGTCCGCCGCTGTTTCCCTCTGATCTGCTGTCCCTTCTTTCCCTTCTGCTGGAAGTTTTGGCTGAGGTTGAACGGTCACACAGACACACACACACACACACACACACACACACACACACACACACACACACACAGTAGAGGGCAGGTGGAAGACATATTACGCAGACAGTCGACTGTCCAAGAAAAACTCAAAGTAAAAAAAGTACTTATGTTACCTTAACCCAACTGTATCCGCTTACTGTGAAGACAGAAGTTTATTTTGAGAAGACTGAGTGCGTGTTGTTGGGAAAACTGAGAGAAAATGAGGACTCGCTCTTCTGGAGATATTGTTTTAACCGCTGTGGGAGGAAATGGATGCTGGAGATGATTGTTTTTGTCGATGTGATTTTCGTCTTATTGCAGAATCAGGAAAGGAAATGTTGCTAAAACTAATTTTTTGAAGAAGGAAGTAAATAAAATGTTCACGTGTATTGTTGAAAATATGGGGCGAAATGATTGAAATCATATTTATGAGATTCGGGATATTGTGATAGAAGGATTGAGGATGTTTCCCCCTGTGACAGATGAGTGACATGGAAAGGCTGTGGAACTCTGCATCTGATCGTATAATGCTGATTTACAGGATTATTGTTGTACTTTGGGTCTGGAGCTCTGCAGTCTAGGGACTCTCTCTCTCTCTCTTATTATTCAAAAGGGACCGTGTACAGTTACAACATAAATGTCTCCATTTGATGCTCTGCACCGCATTGTAGCGTCAGCTAGTTTGCATCCTTAGTCTCGTTTTACGGCCTTATATACATGTATATTATATACATGTATATTATATATATGAATTATATTATATAAAAATATAGAGAGCGGGGTGGAGAGACATAGAGAGAGCGTGGGGTCCACCTTGCCTGGCTTCTCACCTTCCTTTCCTAACTTCCTTGCCTACTTTCCTTCCTACCTTTTCTTCTTCCCTTCCTTGTCTCTTTTCCTCTTTTCTTTCCTTTCCTACCTTCCTTTCCTCCTTTCATACTGTTCATGCCTTCTTTCCTTCCTTTCTTCCTTTCTTGCCTCCTTTCCTTCCTTTCTTTTCTACCTTCCTTGCCTCCTTTCCTTATTTTCTTTCCTACCTTCCTTGCCTCCTTTCCTTCCTTCCTTCCCTGCCTCCTTTCCACATGTATATCTCAGCCCCAAGACATATACAATCCTTACAAATGCTTATTTAGAAAAGAAAAATGACTAAAGTGAAAGATATGAACAAACATTTTGGTTGTTTAATTTTTTAAAACTTTTCAAACATTATTTTTTAGATGAGAGCCATCGCGGAAAGATGGATCACATAGAAGAGAGACCGGTCCAGAGTGGCTTCTGTGGCTTCCTACAGCCCCTTATAATGCTCTCTCAACGCCCTCATTACCTTCTCCAAACGCTCCCCTGAAACACACACACACACACACACACACACGCATCCTCCGCCTCCCTGCTTATCAGGGTAAATCTGACAGGATGGATCGTCTCAATACCGCGGGGGAGAGTGGGCCGTAACGCTGGTAAATAAATATATAAATGACAGAGAAAGGAAATATTAATATCCATAAGAGCTGATGTCAGAGTGGCGGTCTGCATGGATTCCCCCAGTGTGTTTGCTATTCGCAGGCGGACTGTGAACGGTACCGGCTCTGTTTGTTAATTTGGTCGGGGTAATATTTCAATAAATCATCCGGTGACAGCGTGCGGAGGAACAAACTGTACAGCCCGGCGTGGCTCTGTTTGTTGATCAGCTGTTGTCGTTGTTATTAGTGCTGTTGCTGCTCACATATGGACCAACGCAGTGGTGTGACTCTCAGGGCTCAACCCAGAGACCAGTAGGAACACACTGCTCCCCTAAAGCCTCGCCTTAGGGAACAGCTCTCTCTGTGTACCGATACATCCATAAGGGAATCATAATCAGTGAGCCCTAGAACGATTAGTCTGAGAGGTTCTTTATTTATTTGTAATTATATGAAGACCCTAGCAGTCACCCCTTGCTTCTTGTCTCTATGGGAGGAGAGACTCCACGTCCTGCTCTGTTAAAGTCAATTCAGTTTATTTTGTATGGCGCAATGGTGGAAAGTATAACTGTTTCCATGGAGATAAGCCACGGAGATAGGTCCAGGGAGATAAGCCATGCCCCCTCTACAGGGCGAATTCAATTCAGTTTATTTTGAAAAGCCCAATATCACAACCTCCCCTCAGAGGGCTTTACAGTCTGTACACATACGGCATCCCTGACCTTTGACCTGACATCGGATCAGGAAGAAACCTTTCAGGGGACAAAAGTTAAGAACTCTTCAGGAGAGCAACAGAGGAGGATCCCTCTCCAGGATGGACAGAACAATAGATGTCATGTGGCCAGATGAACACTAGATGTCACGTGACCAGATGAACAATAGATGCCATGTGACCAGATAAACAATAGATGTCATGTGACCAGATAAACAATAGATGTCATGTCACCAGATAAACAATAGATGTCATGTGACCAGATAAACAATAGATGTCATGTCACCAGATGAACAATAGATGTCATGTGACCAGATAAACAATAGATGTCATGTGACCAGATAAACAATAGATGTCATGTCACCAGATGAACAATAGATGCCATGTGACCAGATAAACAATAGATGTCATGTGACCAGATCAACAATAGATGTCATGTGACCAGATGAACAATAGATGTCATGTGACCAGATGAACAATAGATGCCATGTGACCATATAAACAATAGATGCCATGTGACCAGATAAACAATAGATGCCATGTGACCAGATGAACAGAGTTACATATGTAGCTTAGCGAAAATTCAGACAGGAAGACATTGGGTACAGCTGGTTCATTCACAAGTCTTGCAGCGATTACTCCATTAGCTGATTGGGGGCGGGCCCGATGAATGAACCAACCATTTAGAGCCAGCCCAGTTGGATAAGCCTATCACAGAGTCGTTGGTAACACTTTAAAGTTGTGTTCTCTGCTGCTGTCAGTTGTCGTTTCAGCTCGCGTCATTTCGTATGGGGAGATTGGTCCTCTGCTGATTGCATCTAATTATTGGGAGCTGAAACATGTCAGATTCCGATTGTGGTTATCTCGTGGAGAGGTGTGTTCAGTGGCAGCCGGCGGGCTGCCCTGCTCAGGTGTACTCACCCAGTGCGGTGTTTCTAGCAGCGAGCCTCCTCTCCTGCTCCACTAGCAAGTATGGCGAGTTAGTTAGCTGCTATCAGCTGCTCCCTTTACGGCGACGGGACCGGAAGAGCGGGTGTATGCCGAGTGCTGCAGGCGAAGAGGTAGCACGGCGCTTCTGGTATTTGGTACGCCAGGAATTCGTCTCCTCTACGATTGACAACGGCGTCATCTCCGCCCTGCAGTCACGGTGTAGCTTCATGCACACCATCGATGCTCTCTTCAAATCCCGGTAACCGCTGTGTCTTTATTACGTTGTTTCGGCGGCGCTAACTGGGCGCCGTGAGGTGAACCGGAACACTAAATAAGTGCACTCTGAGTTCAGACTCGCGCCCGAAGCTCCGGACCGTCTTTTCGATTCAAGCAGTACGAACCAGTCCTTCCAGTCACGGAAGGGGTGCGTGTTCGAAAGTGATGCCGCTTGTGAAATGACATAACGGGGCAGCAGGTCATACAAACTTTAATGTCGCGGTAGGACGGCGCCAGGCATGCACGCGTCAGGAGAAGTATCGCAGCCGGCGATTACTCTGGTAGTCCGGCTATGGTCGCGGCTTGGTCGTGACATCGCATTGTCTAAACATGTATTCTGTTTTGACATAGCCTGATAGTTGTATCAATGGATACGTAGTGTAAATAAAGGTTTCTAATTTAGGTTAACTTAAGGATGCAGTTGCAACTAAATAATACGTAACGTAGTTGACTGCCGCGGTAAGTACATTTAGTGGGAGGATGTCAGTGAGAATAAAATATAAATATAGTTATATATTGTATACAAATGAAAATAAATATTTTATATTTATAAAGAAGGTCGAAGTCATTGAATCTGTAAAGTCAATAGAGCCGATGTAGTCCGGGGCAAGTTTCAGCCTTTACAAGACAGCTGGGACTAACGCTGTGCCCCTTAAGGCTGACTAGAGCAAACATTAAGCCGGTAAGGCTGGCGCAAGCGTTGGGCCTGTAAGACTGGCTGGAGCGAGCCTTGGGTCTGGAAGGCAGGCTGGCACGAGCATTGAGGCCTGTAAGACTGGCTGGAGCTAGCATTGACCCTGTAAAAGCTGGCCGGATCGAGCATTGAGCCTCTAATGGCAGGCAGGAGCAAGCATTGAGCCTCGGAAGACTGGCGTGAGCATTGAGCCTCAGAAGACTGGAGCAAGCATTAAGCCTCGGAAGGCTGGAGCAAGCATTAAGCCTCGGAAGGCTGGAGCAAGCGTTGGGCCTGTAAGACTGGCTGGAGCTAGCATTGAGCCTCTAATGGCAGGCAGGAGCAAGCATTGAGCCGCTAAGTTGGGGAATGGGAGTCGATCTGTTGGAAACTTGAGACTTTCAAAGATTTACTTTCTTTCTGCCTACCGGTTTGTGGTAAAGATGGCTTTGCTTGGTCACATATTTGTAGTTGGGTAGCAGAATAAGGTAAAAGCCAGAGTGGGCTTGTTAGGATACAACATTTAGAAGTATAATAGAGGTAGCATATAGTAGGCGTGGGTTTTTGTGGTTTCTTTAAATAGTCATTAAACGTTAATTCAACAGCTCGTCTTTAAATGTGGTAATAAGTTTTCAGAAGAAACAGGATGATAACGTTGGCTGGTTGTAAGGATACCTGACAGATGGCAAAAGGAAGAGTTTTCCATCAGTACATGCTTCCTGTCTAATGTTAAATCCGAGGAGAAAGGTGGTTGAACTAATGCTCATTAATCAGGATATCGTGATCACGATCTCAATCTATTTCAACTTCAGTGTGGCAATTCATATTCACCTCTAGCTGTGTGCTGGACACCTGAGGAGTAATTCAGTGGGCAATCTGATTGGCAGGTTAGTACTGTTGCATGTGGGATGACTAGAGAGGTAAGAAGGTAGGATAGAGAGTAAGTATCTATCAGGGGTAGGTCCAGCGTGAGGATGATATCGGCTGGGTCTTGCCCCTTGCATAAAGGACGGCATAAACGCTTTGGTGTGAGCGCGGCAGTATAGTCGTGGGCATCTGCGGAGGCTTGGTCTAGGACGCAAGAACAAGTAAAAGAGTTTACGCTTACTCACTCTCCTGGCCATTGGTACATTCGTCAGAGGTATCATACCTGACGAATGCGCGTTTATGGCCTACTCTCTGGATATGGGATCGGCCTCTCAAATTTTCCCGATATGATCTATCTTGACGGGCCGGTATGACCTGCGGGGCAGGTTGTTGGACAATTTCTGTATGGAGTTGCGTTTGCTGCAAAGGCTGATGGTGCATTTCCCTGATGCAGTCAAGGGCTACACGGATGCAGGCCATCCGTGGTTTTGGGGGGTTACTGGCCTCCCTCTGTGACACAGTTGCAGTCCGTCAATGGTGATCGTTAAGCAACTTCATTCGCTTAGGAGACGCTCAGCTTCCTAAACACCTCAGGCCATTTTCGGATCCTGGATGGTCTTCCCGGGCAATACTCCAAGTATCTAGGCAGCTGTGCACGGAGGGCCTCCTTTCTTCGATCAACGAAGCATTATGTAGGTCAAAGGGTAGCACAGAGGTGCTACTTTGGCTAACCCTAGGCATCGCAGTTGCACTGATGCCGGAATGGGACAGCTGTAGACCTTTACCCTGACCTCAACCTAATGCTGGCAAGTCATAAATCATTGAAGTCCGGCACTATATGGTAAGTCATTCATATAAATTGTTTGTGGTGTCCGTTTCAAGTATTGGTTGGCAGTGACTTGTCAGTCATCTTATGTACAGCCGTATCTCACCATAGCTAAGGTTCCAGATCCGCTCGCTAACACGGACTTGTGGAACCATGCTGGTGCGAGGTGATCAGTTTTCTTGAGTTTTCCTCAATTTCCTGCTTCTACGTTGCCTCATCTAAACGGGTGCTTCTAGCATTCTCTAGTTTCACGTTGCCCTTAACTAACATGAAGCATGCTTGAGTACCTCTTGGTTCGGCCTAAGACTGGCTCCTCTGCTCCTCTTCCTTCCCCCGGGGAAGGTGGCCATATCTCAGACTTGGTTCCGGGGTCATTGGAAGGTTATCCTCCCAAATAGCAACTTAGCCTAGCCAAACTACTCTGGGCATTCTTTCCGGATAGGGGCTGCTACTTCGGCGGCCGCCAAGGCATCTCCGCCTCAACTCTACAGAGAATGGGGAGGTGGTCCTCCTCTGCCGTTGGCTCCGACATCCGGCTGGACCTCGACACCATATGGTCAAATCAAGGGTCCCTGAAACCTTAAATTGGTAAGGTTACATATAACTGGTGGTGGTGTTCATTTCGCGGCTATGCTGGCCTTAAATCTAAAAGAAGAAGAAGAATATTTTCCTGCTTTTACGTTGTCTCGCCTAAACGTGTTCTTCTAGCATTCTCTGGTTTCACGTTGCCCTTAACTAACGTGAAGTTTCTACTTCCCTGGTTGACGTTGCCTATCTTAACGTAATAGTTAGCGGTTTACGTTGCCCGGCTTAACGTGATCTTTTCTTAATTTCCTAGGTGAACGCTATCCTGCGTAACGGTATTCTTCTTATTTTCCTAGGTCTCCGTTACCTGGCAAAGCAGATTATCTTCCAATTTCCAGCAAAAAAATCAGGCAAAAGATGGTATGGAAACCCGCTCTCGTTTACAGGTCCGGGGAGGGCCGTCACAAAGCTGACATAATATTCCTGTTTCCGGGTATTTCTTGTTTCTGGGTCTGCGACGAACCCGTCCAACGAGGGCACAGTCTTTTTCCCGGACGTACTTCCCCGGATGCGTGGGAACGCCAGAGTCCGACAGGGGTCTAACGAGAAGCGACCAACCGATACAAATCCGACTCGAACTGTCCTGCGGTCTTGAAAGTGACCCCTACTATCCTGTTCTGCGGTCTACAGGACCCCAACCTGTCCTTGTCTGCGGTCTACCCATGACCCCAATCTATTCTTGTCTGCGGTCTAACTTGACCCAACCTATCCGTTCCTTGGGAGCGACCAAGCACGTCGTGACCCCCCGCTATCCATTCGGGGATCTTAAAATCCCCTTCTCCTTTGAAGTGGTAGTTCCTTTCCACACTGTCCAGTTCTGCGGTCTACTCGACCCCCTCCTGTTCTTGTCTGCGGTGCGTCTTCACCCCTAATCTGCCTTTCTGCGTCATTTCCGACCCCGCTATCATTTTCGGGATCCGGTCGGATCCTGCTGTCTTAGTGCTGTATATCTAGATCGGCACTATTAGCTTCTGCGGTCGATAGAGACCCCCGTATCCTTGTCTGCAGTCCTTCGGGGCCTTCCTCTCTTGCTTTTAGCTAGACCTTCTTAACTCTGTGATGTTTACCATTACGGCTAGCATTAATCCCTTCGAACCATAACTAGTGGTTTCATGAAATGGTTGTAGGGGTGCCTAGGAAACTGCTGCGGCTGTAGGTAAGGTTGAATTTATTTTATACAGATAAAATAATTCTCTTTGGGGGGATTCTGCCTGCGCAGATATCAGCATCTCTACCCCTGGTTTATCCTACTTCAGGATGGAGTCCAATCGCCAAAAAGACTTTGCACTATTGCAATATTCTATTGTAATAAATGATTGTTCAACTCTAAATACCCATCTCTCCTGATTGAAATGTAGCTTAGCGAAAATTCAGACAGGAAGACATTGGGTACAGCTGGTTCATTCACAAGTCTTGCAGCGATTACTCCATTAGCTGATTGGGGGCGGGCCCGATGAATGAACCAACCATTTAGAGCCAGCCCAGTTGGATAAGCCTATCACAGAGTCGTTGGTAACACTTTAAAGTTGTGTTCTCTGCTGCTGTCAGTTGTCGTTTCAGCTCGCGTCATTTCGACCCTCCGCCACCCCAGGCTCCTCCAGTTGGAGTTGTGGCAACTCTTCTTCGACACCATCACCAGTGTCTGGACTCCATGGGGGGATTCTGCCTGCGCAGATATCAGCATCTCTACCCCTGGTTTATCCTACTTCAGGATGGAGTCCAATCGCCAAAAAAGACTTTGCACTATTGCAATATTCTATTGTAATAAATGATTGTTCAACTCTAAATACCCATCTCTCCTGATTGAAATACATTTAATGAGTGAGTGTATGACTAGTTGGCAGTGAACAGGTTTTTGGTGTTTTGCATGGTGAACCTGCACGCTGCGGGAAAAAAAGCGATGAAGTAGTTGCAGGTAGTTTCGCAGTAAGACTCGCTGACTGAACTAAAAAGAAAAATGGATTTCCAGCCCCATAAATCCCTCACAGCGGCTTTACCAGCGGATGTTATGACCACGCGGGCGAAGCATTTAAATACCCGACGCACAGTAAAGCTCCGGCTCGGCCTGAACTGAAACCCTTCACTTCTCCTCCGTTCATCTACCCTGGACTGATATATGGAAGGAATATCCGCCAGCTGTCATTGGTGGATCCTCATCACAATGTCATGTGATGAGGATCCACCAATGACAGCTGGGAACGCGTCCACGTCGCCGCCTTCCGTACGGTAAACTGACAACGATGGATTTGATGGGACAAAAACAATCTATTGATCATGGGCTTTAGTTTTGATTGCTTAGATCTTACCTTCCTGTGATTCGCTGATCCATATTCTGAGCTTTTGGGAACGCGTCCACGCGGACGCCCTCCGCATGTTGAACTGACCTCGATGGGATGAAAACATTGTGTACCATTCCGTCTGATCTATTGATCATGGGCTTTGGTTTTGATTGCTGACGTTACCGTCCTGTGATTGGCTGATGACAGGTTGATGCAGCAGGAGTCTCACACATGTCACACGGTGGCTGTAAGAAGGTCGTAGCGGTGGTTCACGTTGGTCATGTGGACTTCCAGGGTGCAACGCTCTGAATCCATTGTTGTTGGTCAAGAGGAAGATGTCGATGTTCTGGAGTGTACATTATGAAAATGCATTTTCGCAAGCTTGCACATGGAAGTGTGAAGTGGCCTGTTTTCACGGCGCTGGCCGCTCTGCAGAGCGTTCTGTAATAAAGCCCGTGGTGGCGGGCTCACGCGGGGGGCTTAATGTGAAGATCTCTCACGGTTTCCACCGGGGAGCTGAAGGGAAGAACAGAACGGACTGTTCCGCTGAGCGCTCCCTCACCACGGAGCCAAAGCTCCACCAACGATCTGAAGGACTTACAGACACACACACGGTTCTGATTCCCCCCCCCCGAGACCATCGCACATGGCGGCGCTGCTTAACAACACAGCGTTCCCTAACTGACGTCTTTCAGTAACATTTAACCAACAGATTCAGCATGGTACATATTTGATCACTTCTTCATAAACACATGTTACGATGTCAGAAGACACCACTACACCAACGCTATAATATTAGTTCAGTTAGCACTCAGCCTGAGCCTCAAAGGTCTGAACCCACTTCCTGTTTATAGAGCATCCTGCGTACGCACTGGTTCACTATGAGAAAGAGCCTCCTGGATTCTTATGGATATTGATGGGTGAGGATACTCTTGTCAGTCAGCCCATCACAACACAGTAACGGCAATCGACAATATGAATATATTTAAACTTAATAGCCAATCATGTTGAGTTTGCATATTATTTTATTTTTTTGGATAAGCGAGGTAACTCCAAGGTCAACTCTGGGTTTTCACAGAGTTAACTTATGTCGAGCACCCAAATTAGGTGATGATCGAGATAAGAGATCTGCCTCCCGACCAATCAGAACTCAGCTCAAGGACCGTTAGAAAGTCCAATAAGAAGTTAGTGATAAGGACAAACCGTTTGAACTGACAAATGCAGAACGCTGTCAATAAATCATTAAGTGTGAATGCGTTAATTAAAAGATGTATAGTGTCACTGCTTCCTCTGGAGCACGATAGCTCTGCATATTTACATGTGTGTAATTTTAAAGGAACGTGTTGCAGCAGTTCTTTAGCTGCTCCTCGTGGTGTAAAACACAACACGGATGGGAATGATCCGTAAGTTACTTCAGCTACGTCGGGTTATGGGAAGAAACTTTACTGCAAATGTGTTTCAATATTTTATTTTGTATTTGCTTCACAGAGGAGACTCTGGGTGTTCTTCTGAGCTCCGTTCTCAGGCCCCCGGTGTGGCGAGAGAAAGGAAAGTTTATGGCTAAGATGCAGAGAACGAGGATGTGTGTGTGTGTGTGTGCGTGTGTGGAGGGGTGAGGCGGGGGTGGAGGGGGTGGAGGGAGCTGACGGGCAAAATCGAGGCGA